>NC_069505.1:185263029-185348029 GCF_027579735.1 Bombina bombina
AGTAGTTAAGATCATATTGCTGTTTCTCGGCCATCTGAGGAGAGGTAAACTTCAGATCAGGGGACAGCGGGCAGATTAAATGCAAAGAGGTATGTAGCAGTTTGTTATTTTCTGACATGGAATTGATGAGAAAATCCTGCCATACCGTTATAATGTAAACTCAGCCTTAAATGCAGTAGATGTAGCTGGTATCAGGCTGTCATGTATGTATATTTTACACTTCAGTATTCTGGGGAATGGTACTTCACTGGATTTATACTGTATGCATAGTCTTAACCTAATTTGCAGGGACTTGCAATAGGTTTTAAATAACAATTAATTTATTGAGGTTAAACGGTTTTTTTTTTGCTGGCATGTAAAAACGTTTATTTCTCTGAGGTACTGGGTGAAAAAATGTTTTGGGCACTATTTTTTCCACTTGGCAATAGTTTTGTTTAATTTAAAGCAGTTCACTGATCTCTCTCACTGTTATGTGTGAGGGGGAGGGGCCATTTCTTTCATGTAATTAGCAAGAGTCCATGAGCTAGTGATGTATGGGATATACATTCCTACCAGGAGGGGCAAAGTTTCCCAAACCTTAAAATGCCTATAAATACACCCCTCACCACACCCACAATTCAGTTTTACAAACTTTGCCTCCGATGGAGGTGGTGAAGTAAGTTTGTGCTAGATTCTACGTTGATATGCGCTCCGCAGCAAGTTGGAGCCCGGTTTTCCTCTCAGCGTGCAGTGAATGTCAGAGGGATGTGAGGAGAGTATTGCCTATTTGAATACAGTGATCTCCTTCTACGGGGTCTATTTCATAGGTTCTCTGTTATCGGTCGTAGAGATTCATCTCTTACCTCCCTTTTCAGATCGACGATATACTCTTATATATACCATTACCTCTGCTGATTCTCGTTTCAGTACTGGTTTGGCTTTCTACAAACATGTAGATGAGTGTCCTGGGGTAAGTGAATCTTATTTTCTGTGACACTCTAAGCTATGGTTGGGCACTTTATTTATAAAGTTCTAAATATATGTATTCAAACATTTATTTGCCTTGACTCAGAATGTTCAACATTCCTTATTTTTCAGACAGTCAGTTTCATATTTGGGATAAATGCATTTGTTTCAATCATTTTTTCTTACCTTAAAAAATTTGACTTTTTCCCTGTGGGCTGTTAGGCTCGCGGGGGCAGAAAATGCTTCATTTTATTGCGTCATTCTTGGCGCTGACTTTTTTGGCGCAAAATTTTTTTTCTGTTTCCGGCGTCATACGTGTCGCCGGAAGTTGCGTCATTTTTTGACGTTTTTTTGCGTCAAAAATGTCGGCGTTCCGGATGTGGCGTCATTTTTTGCGCCAAAAGCATTTAGGCGCCAAATAATGTGGGCGTCTTTTTTGGCGCTAAAAAATCTGGGCGTCATTTTTGTCTCCACATTATTTAAGTCTCATTATTTATTGCTTCTGGTTGCTAGAAGCTTGTTCACTGGCATTTTTTTCCCATTCCTGAAACTGTCATTTAAGGAATTTGATCAATTTTGCTTTATATGTTGTTTTTTTCTTTTACATATTGCAAGATGTTCCACGTTGCAACTGAGTCAGAAGATACTTCAGGAAAATCACTGCACAGTGCTGGAGCTACCAAGCTAAGTGTATCTGCTATAAACTTTTGGTATCTGTTTCTCCATCTGTCATGTCAAACTTATTAATGCAGATAAAATTTCCTTTAGTACTGTTATATTACCTGTTGCTGTTCCGTCAACATCTAATTTTCAGAGTGTTCCTGATAACATAAGAGATTTTTTTTTTTTTTTAAATCCATTAAGAAGGCTATGTCTGTTATTTCTCCTTCTAGTATACATAAAAGTCTTTTAAAACTTCTCTTTTTTCAGATGAATTTTTAAATGAACATCATCATTCTGATACTGATAATGGTTCTTCTGGTTCAGAGGTTTCTGTCTCAGAGGTTGATGCTGATAATTCTTTGTATTTGTTCAAGATGGAATTTATTCGTTCTTTACTTAAAGAAGTGTTATTTGCATTAGAAATAGAGGATTCTGGTCCTCTTGATACTAAATGTAAACGTTTAAATAAGGTTTTTAAATCTCCTGTAGTTATTCCAGAAGTGTTTTATCTCCCTGATGCTATTTCTGAAGTAATTTCCAGGGAATGGAATAATTTGGGTAATTTATTTACTCCTTCTAGACGTTTAAGCAAATTATATCCTGTGCCATCTGACAGATTAGAGTTTTTTGGGACAAAAATCCCTAAGGTTATGGGGCTGTCTCTACTCCTGCTAATGTACTACTATTCCTACGGCAGATAGTACTTCATTTAAGGATCCTTTAGATAGGAAAATTGAATCCTTTCTAAGAAAAGCTTACTTATGTTCAGGTAATCTTCTTAGACCTGCTATATTTTTAGCAGATGTTGCTGCAGCTTCAACTTTTTGGTTAGAAGCTTTAGCGCAAGAAGTAACAGATCATAATTTTATAGCATTATTATTATTCTATAACATGCTAATAATTTTATTGGTGATACCATCTTTTGATATCATTAGAGTTGATGTCAGGTATATGTCTCTAGCTATTTTAGCTAGAAAAGCTTTATGGATTAAACTTGGAATGCTGACATGTCTTCTAAGTCAACTTTGCTTTCCCTTTCTTTCCAGGGTAAATAATCATTTTCGTTCCTTTCCTCACAACAAGGAACAAAAGCCTGATCCTTCATCCTCAGGAGCGGTATCAGTTTGGAAACTATTTCCAGTTTGGAATATATCCAAGCCTTATAGAAACCTATAGCCAGCTCCTAAGTACCTATGAAGGTGCGGCCCTTATTCCAGCTCAGCTGGTATGGGGCAGATTACGTTTTCTTCAAAGAAATTTGGATCAATTCCATTCTTAATCTCTGGTTTCAGAAACATTGTTTCAGAAAGGTACAGAATTGGCTTCAAGTTAAGGCCTCCTGCTAAGAGATTCTTTTCTTTCCCGTGTCCCAGTTAACACAGCAAAGGCTCAGCATTTCTGAAATGTGTTTCAGATCTAGAGTTGGCTGGAGTATTTATGCCAGTTCCAGTTCTGGAACAGGGGCTGGGGTTTTATTTTATCTCTTCATTGTACCAAAGAAGGTCAATTCCTTCAGACCAGTTCCGGATCTATCATTATTGAATCGTTATGTTAGGATACCAACATTCAAGATGGTTACTGTAGGACTATCCTGCCTTTTGTTTAGCAAGGGCATTATATGTCTACAATAGATTTACAGGATGTGTATCTGCATATTCCGATTCATCCAGATCACTTTTAGTGTCTGAGATTCTCTTTTTAGACAAGCATTACCAGTTTTGTGGCTCTACCGTTTGGCCTAGCCTCAGTTCCAAGAATTTTTTTCAAAGGTTCTCGGTGCCCTTCTTTCTGTAATCAGAGAATAGGGTTTTGGTATTTCCTTATTTGGACGATATCTTGGTACTTGCTCAGTCTTCTCATTTTCGAAGAATCTCATACGAATCGACTTGTGTTGTTTCTTCAAGTTCATGGTTGGAGGATCAATTTACCAATCAGTTCATTGATTCCTCAGACAAGGGTAACCTTTTTAGGTTTCTAGATAAATTCAGTGTCTATGACTCTGTCCTTGTCAGACAAGAGAAGTTTAACATTGATATCAGCTTGTCAAAACCTTCAGTCACAATCATTCCCTTTGGTAGCCTTATGCATGGAAATGTTGGGTCTTAGGACTGCCGCATCAGATGCGATCTCCTTTGCTCGTTTTCACATGCGACCTCTTCAGCTCTGTATGCTGAACCAATGGTGCAGGGATTACTCAAAGATATCTCAATTTATATCTTTAAACCGATTTTACGACACTCTCTGACATGGTGGACAGATCACCATCGTTTAGTTCAGGGGGCTTTTTTGTTCTTCCGACCTGGACTATAATCTCAACAGATGCAAGTCTTACAGGTTGGGGAGCTGTGTGGGGGTATCTGACGGCACAAGGGGTTTTGGAATCTCAGGAGGTGAGATTTCCGATCAATATTTTGGAATTCCGTGCAATTTTCAGAGCTCTTCAGTCTTGGCCTCTTCTGAAGAGAGAGTTGTTCATTTGTTTTCAGATAGACAATGTCACAACTGTGGCATACATCAATCATCAAGGAGGGACTCACAGTCCTCTGGCTATGAAAGAAGTATCTCGAATTTTGGTTTGGGCGGAATCCAGCTCCTGTCTAATCTCTGCGGTTCATATCCCAGGTATGGACAATTAGAAAGCGGATTATCTCAGTCGCCAAACGTTGCATCCGGGCGAATGGTCTCTTCACCCAGAGGTATTTCTTCAGATTGTTCAAATGTGGGAACTTCCAGAAATAGATCTGATGGCTTCTCATCTAAACAAGAAATTTCCCAGGTATCTGTCCAGATCCCGGGATCCTCAGGCGGAGGCAGTGGATGCATTATCACTTCCTTGGAAGTATCATCCTGCCTATATCTTTCCGCCTCTAGTTCTTCTTCCAAGAGTAATCTCCAAGATTCTGAAGGAATGCTCGTTTGTTCTGCTGGTAGCTCCGGCATGGCCTCACAGGTTTTGGTATGCGGATCTTGTCCGGATGGCCTCTTGCCAACCGTGGACTCTTCCGTTAAGACCAGACCTTTTGTCTCAAGGTCCTTTTTTCCATCAGGATCTGAAATCCTTTAATTTAAAGGTATGGAGATTGAACGCTTGATTCTTGGTCAAAGAGGTTTCTCTGACTCTGTGATTAATTCTATGTTACAGGCTCGTAAATCTGTATCCAGAGAGATATATTTTAGAGTCTGGAAGACTTATATTTCTTGGTGTCTTTCTCATCATTTTTCTTGGCATTCTTTTAGAATACCGAGAATATTACAGTTTCTTCAGGATGGTTTAGATAAGGGTTTGTCCGCAAGTTCCTTGAAAGGTCAAATCTCTGCTCTTTCTGTTCTTTTTCACAGAAAGATTGCTATTCTTCCTGATATTCATTGTTTTGTACAAGCTTTGGTTCGTATAAAGCCTGTCATTAAGTCAATTTCTCCTCCTTGGAGTTTGAATTTGGTTCTGGGGGCTCTTCAAGCTCCTCCATTTGAACCTATGCATTCATTGGATATTGAATTACTTTCTTGGAAAGTTTTGTTCCTTTTGGCCATCTCTTCTGCCAGAAGAGTTTCTGAATTATCTGCTCTTTCTTGTGAGTCTCCTTTTCTGATTTTTCATCAGGATAAGGCGGTGTTGCGAACTTCTTTTGAATTTTTACCTAAGTTGTGAATTCCAACAACATTAGTAGAGACATTGTGGTTCCTTCATTATGTCCTAATCCTAGAATTCTAAGGAGAAATCGTTTGGGATGTTCTTAGAGCTTTGAAATATTATGTTGAAGCTACTAAGTCTTTCCGAAAGACTTCTAGTTTATTTGTTATCTTTTCTGGTTTTAGAAAGGCCAGAAACCTTCTGCCATTTCTTTGGCATCTTGGTTGAAATCTTTAATTCATCTTGCCTATGTTGAGTCGGGTAAGACTCCGCCTCATAGGATTACAGCTCATTCTACTAGGTCAGTTTCTACTTCCTGGGCGTTTAGGAATGAAGCTTCGGTTGATCAGATTTGCAAAGCGGCAACTTGGTCCTCTTTGCATACTTTTACCAAATTCTACCATTTTGTTGTATTTTCTTCTTCTGAAGCAGTTTTTGGTAGAAAAGTACTTCAGGCAGCGGTTTCAGTTTGAATCTTCTGCTTATGTTTTTCATTAAACTTTATTTTGGGTGTGGATTATTTTCAGCAGGAATTGGCTGTCTTTATTTTATCCCTCCCTCTCTAGTGACTCTTGTGTGGAAAGATCCACATCTTGGGTAGTCATTATCCCATACGTCACTAGCTCATGGACTCTTGCTAATTACATGAAAGAAAACATAATTTATGTAAGAACTTACCTGATAAATTCATTTCTTTCATATTAGCAAGAGTCCATGAGGCCCGCCCTTTTTTGTGGTGGTTATGATTTTTTTGTATAAAGCACAATTATTCCAATTCCTTATTTTATATGCTTTCGCACTTTTTTCTTATCACCCCACTTCTTGGCTATTCGTTAAACTGAATTGTGGGTGTGGTGAGGGGTGTATTTATAGGCATTTTAAGGTTTGGGAAACTTTGCCCCTCCTGGTAGGAATGTATATCCCATACGTCACTAGCTCATGGACTCTTGCTAATATGAAAGAAATGAATTTATCAGGTAAGTTCTTACATAAATTATGTTTTTTGGCGCTTTTACTACGCATCAAAAAATTCAGTCAGAGGTTCATTTTCTTCCTGCATGATCCGGTTCATCTCTACAGAACTCAGGGATCTTCAAAGCCTTTTTTGAGGGAGGTAATCATCACAGCAGAGCTGTGAAGAGTGTAGTTGACTGTGATAAAAAACGTTTATTTGTGTATTTTTTCTGCTGCCAGGGTTAGTTATCCTTTGCTAATGGGAACAATCCTTTGCTAAAATTGTATATTTCTTACAAAGATTTGATGCTATAACTTAATTATTTTCAACTGTCATAATTTTTTCTGTGCTTCTTATAGGCACAGTTCGTTTTCATATAATTGTAAATTACTTGAAAAAGCATTTCCAAGTTGCTAGTTAATTGCTAGTGTGTTAAACATGTCTGATTCAGAGGAAGATACATGTGTTATATGTGCTAATGCCAAAGTGGAGCCCAATAGAAATTTATGTACTAACTGTATTGATGCTACTTTAAATAAAAGTCAATCTGTACAAATTGAACATATTTCACCAGACAACGAGGGGAGAGTTATGCCGACTAACTCGCCTCACGTGTCAGTACCTGCATCTCCCGCTCGGGAGGTGCGTGATATTGTAGCGCCGAGTACATCTGGGCGGCCATTTCAAATCACATTACAGGATATGGCTACTGTTATGACTGAAGTTTTGGCTAAATTACCAGAACTTCGAGGCAAGCGTGATCACTCTGGGGTGAGAACAGAGTGCGCTGATAATATTAGGGCCATGTCAGACACTGCGTCACAGGCGGCAGAACATGAGGACGGAGAACTTCATTCTGTAGGTGATGGTTCTGATCCAAACAGATTGGATTCAGATATTTCAAATTTTAAATTTAAGCTGGAAAACCTCCGTGTATTACTAGGGGAGGTGTTAGCGGCTCTGAATGATTGTAACACAGTTGCAATACCAGAGAAAATGTGTAGGTTGGATAAATATTTTGCGGTACCGGCGAGTACTGATGTTTTTCCTATACCTAAGAGACTTACTGAAATTGTTACTAAGGAGTGGGATAGGCCCGGTGTGCCGTTCTCACCTCCTCCGATATTTAGAAAAATGTTTCCAATAGACGCCACCACACGGGACTTATGGCAAACGGTCCCTAAGGTGAAGGGAGCAGTTTCTACTTTGGCTAAGCGTACCACTATCCCGGTGGAGGATAGCTGTGCCTTTTCAGATCCAATGGATAAAAAATTAGAGGGTTACCTTAAGAAAATGTTTGTTCAACAAGGTTTTATATTGCAACCTCTTGCATGTATTGCGCCTGTCACGGCTGCAGCAGCATTTTGGTTTGAGTCTCTGGAAGAGACACTTGAATCATCTACACTAGATGAGATTACACTCAAACTTAGAACCCTTAAGTTAGCTAACTCATTTATTTCAGATGCCGTAGTACATTTAACTAAACTTACGGCTAAGAATTCCGGATTTGCCATTCAGGCACGCAGAGCACTGTGGCTAAAATCCTGGTCAGCTGATGTTACTTCTAAATCTAAATTGCTTAATATACCTTTCAAAGGGCAGACCTTATTCGGGCCCGGTTTGAAGGAGATTATCGCTGACATTACAGGAGGTAAAGGCCATGCCATGCCTCAGGACAAAGCCAAACCTAGGGCTAGACAGTCTAATTTTCGTTCCTTTCGTAATTTTAAAACAGGAACAGCATCAACTTCCTCTGCACCAAAACAGGAAGGAGCTGTTGCTCGCTACAGACAAGGCTGGAAACCTAACCAGTCCTGGAACAAGGGCAAGCAGGCCAGGAAACCTGCTGCTGCTGCCCCTAAGACAGCATGAATCGAGGGCCCCCGATCCGGGACCGGATCTAGTAGGGGGCAGACTTTCTCTCTTTGCCCAGGCTTGGGCAAGAGATGTTCAGGATCCCTGGGCGTTAGAGATCATATCTCAGGGATACCTTCTGGACTTCAAATCCTCTCCCCCAAGAGGGAGATTTCATCTGTCAAGGTTGTCAACAAACCAAATAAAGAAAGAAGCGTTCCTACGCTGCGTACAAGATCTTTTATTAATGGGAGTGATCCATCCAGTTCCGCGGTCGGAACAAGGACAAGGGTTTTACTCAAATCTGTTTGTAGTTCCCAAAAAAGAGGGAACTTTCAGGCCAATCTTGGATTTAAAGATCCTAAACAAATTCCTAAGAGTTCCATCGTTCAAGATGGAAACGATTCGAACAATTTTGCCCATGATCCAAGAGGGTCAGTACATGACCACAGTGGATTTAAAGGATGCTTACCTTCACATACCGATTCACAGAAATCATTACCGGTATCTAAGGTTTGCCTTTCTTGACAGGCATTACCAGTTTGTAGCTCTTCCATTCGGATTGGCTACAGCTCCAAGAATCTTCACAAAGGTTCTGGGTACTCTTCTGGCGGTACTAAGAACGCGAGGAATTTCGGTAGCTCCGTACCTAGACGACATTCTGATACAAGCTTCAAGCTTTCAAACTGCCAAGTCTCATACAGAGTTAGTACTGGCATTTCTAAGGTCGCATGGATGGAAGGTGAACGAAAAGAAGAGTTCTCTCTTTCCACTCACAAGAGTTCCCTTCTTGGGGACTCTGATAGATTCTGTAGAAATGAAGATTTACCTGACAGAAGACAGGTTAACAAAGCTTCAAAATGCATGCCGGGTCCTTCATTCCATTCAACACCCGTCAGTAGCTCAATGCATGGAGGTGATCGGCTTAATGGTAGCGGCAATGGACATAGTACCTTTTGCACGCCTACATCTCAGACCGCTGCAATTGTGCATGCTAAGTCAGTGGAATGGGGATTACTCAGATTTGTCCCCCACTCTGAATCTGAATCAAGAGACCAGAAATTCTCTTCTATGGTGGCTTTATCGGCCACACCTGTCCAGGGGGATGCCATTCAGCAGGCCAGACTGGACAATTGTAACAACAGACGCCAGCCTTCTAGGTTGGGGTGCTGTCTGGAATTCTCTGAAGGCTCAGGGACTATGGAATCAGGAGGAGAGTCTCCTTCCAATAAACATTCTGGAATTGAGAGCAGTTCTCAATGCCCTTCTGGCTTGGCCCCAGTTAACAACTCGGGGGTTCATCAGGTTTCAGTCGGACAACATCACGACTGTAGCTTACATCAACCATCAGGGAGGGACAAGAAGCTCCCTAGCAATGATGGAAGTATCAAAGATAATTCGCTGGGCAGAGTCTCACTCTTGCCACCTGTCTGCAATCCACATCCCGGGAGTGGAGAACTGGGAGGCGGATTTCTTAAGTCGTCAGACTTTTCATCCGGGAGAGTGGGAACTTCATCCGGAGGTCTTTGCCCAGATACTTCGACGTTGGGGCAAACCAGAGATAGATCTCATGGCGTCTCGTCAGAACGCCAAGCTTCCTCGCTACGGGTCCAGATCCAGGGATCCGGGAGCGGTTCTGATAGATGCTTTGACAGCACCTTGGACCTTCGGGATGGCTTATGTGTTTCCACCCTTCCCGATGCTTCCTCGATTGATTGCCAGAATCAAACAGGAGAGAGCATCAGTGATTCTAATAGCACCTGCATGGCCACGCAGGACTTGGTATGCAGATCTAGTGGACATGTCATCCTGTCCGCCTTGGTCTCTACCTCTGAAACAGGACCTTCTGATCCAGGGTCCATTCAAACATCAAAATCTAACTTCTCTGAAGCTGACTGCTTGGAAATTGAACGCTTGATTTTATCAAAACGTGGTTTTTCTGAGCCAGTTATTGATACCTTAATACAGGCCAGGAAGCCTGTTACCAGAAGGATTTACCATAAAATATGGCGTAAATACTTATATTGGTGCGAATCCAAGAGTTACTCATGGAGTAAGGTTAGGATTCCAAGGATATTGTCTTTTCTACAAGAAGGTTTAGAAAAGGGGTTATCTGCTAGTTCTTTAAAGGGACAGATTTCAGCTCTGTCCATTCTTTTACACAAACGTCTGTCAGAAGTTCCGGACGTTCAAGCTTTTTGTCAGGCTTTAGCTAGGATCAAGCCTGTGTTTAAAACTGTTGCTCCGCCATGGAGTTTGAACTTAGTTCTTAATGTTTTACAGGGTGTTCCGTTTGAACCCCTTCATTCCATTGATATCAAGTTGTTATCTTGGAAAGTTCTGTTTTTAATGGCTATTTCCTCGGCTCGAAGAGTCTCTGAGTTATCTGCCTTACATTGTGATTCTCCTTATCTGATTTTTCATTCAGACAAGGTAGTTCTGCGTACTAAACCTGGGTTCCTACCTAAGGTGGTCACTAACAGGAATATCAATCAAGAGATTGTTGTTCCATCTTTGTGTCCTAATCCTTCCTCGAAGAAGGAACGTCTGCTACACAATCTAGATGTAGTCCGTGCCCTGAAATTTTATCTACAGGCAACTAAGGATTTTCGTCAAACGTCTTCCCTGTTTGTCGTTTATTCTGGTCAGAAGAGAGGTCAAAAAGCTTCGGCTACCTCTCTCTCTTTTTGGCTTCGTAGCATAATACGATTAGCCTATGAGACTGCTGGACAGCAGCCTCCTGAAAGAATTACAGCTCATTCTACTAGAGCTGTGGCTTCCACTTGGGCCTTTAAGAATGAGGCTTCTGTTGAACAGATTTGCAAGGCTGCAACTTGGTCTTCTCTTCATACTTTTTCCAAATTTTACAAATTTGACACTTTTGCTTCTTCGGAGGCTGTTTTTGGGAGAAAGGTTCTTCAGGCAGTGCTTCCCTCCGTATAAAGAGCCTGCCTGTCCCTCCCGTCATCCGTGTACTTTTGCTTTGGTATTGGTATCCCAGAAGTAATGATGACCCGTGGACTGACCACACTTAACAGGAGAAAACAAAATTTATGCTTACCTGATAAATTCATTTCTCCTGTAGTGTGGTCAGTCCACGGCCCGCCCTGTTTTTTATGGCAGGCTTAAAAAATTTTTGGATTATACTCCAGTCACCACTACACCCTTGGGCTTCTCCTTTCTCGTTGGTCCTTTGGTCGAATGACTGGAGGTGACGTAGAGGGGAGGAGCTATATAGCAGCTCTGCTGGGTGAATCCTCTTGCACTTCCTGTAGGGGAGGAGATAATATCCCAGAAGTAATGATGACCCGTGGACTGACCACACTACAGGAGAAATGAATTTATCAGGTAAGCATAAATTTTGTTTTCTTAGTTTCAAACAGAATAAAGGGCTTAATATGGGCTATAAAACTGGTAGACACTTTTATGGTCTAAATCGATTGCTTTATTTGGACATTTTATACATGTTTATGCTGATAATTCACACTTATAAACTTGGGGAACGTTTTTTAACGTCAGGCACTATGTTAGACACCTTTTCCAGTCAGGGAGGGCCTTCCCAGTTGTAGGCTGAGCCTCATTTTCGCGCCATTACTGCGCAGTTGTTTTTGAGAGCAAGACATGCAGATGCATGTGTGAGGACCTGAAAGTAGTTGGAAAAGTTTCTAGAAGGCGTCATTTGGTATCGTATTCCCCTCTGGGCTTGGTAAAGTCACAGCAAAGGCTGTAGCTGGGACTGTATATGGGTTAAATTTGTAAACGGCTCCGGTTCCGTTATTTTAAGGGTTAAAGCTCTGAAAATTGGTATGCAATACTTTTAAGGCTTTAAGACACTGTGGTGAAATTTTGGTACATTTTGAACAATTCCTTCATACTTTTTCACATATTCAGTAATAAAGTGTGCTCTGTTTAAAATTTAAAGAGACAGTAACGGTTTTGTTTTAAAACGTTTTTTGTGCTTTATTGACAAGTCTAAGCCTGTTTAACATGTCTGTGCCTTCGGATAAGCTATGTTCTATATGTATGAAAGCCAATGTGTCTCCCCATTCAAAATTGTGTGATAATTGTGCCATAGCGTCCAAACAAAGTAAGGACAGTACTGCCACAGATAATGAAAATGCCCAAGATGATTCCTCAGATGAGGGGAGTAGACATGATACTACATCATCTCCTACTGTGTCTACACCAGTTTTGCCCACGCAGGAGGCCCCTAGTACATCTAGCGCGCCAATGCTTATTACCATGCAACAATTGACGGCTGTAATGGATAACTCCATAGCAAATATTTTATCCAAAATGCCTGCATATCAGAGAAAGCGCGATTGCTCTGTTTTAAACACTGAAGAGCAGGAGGGCGCTGATGATAATTGTTCTGTCATACCCTCACACCAATCTGAAGTGGCCATGAGGGAGGTTTTGTCAGATGGGGAAATTTCAGATTCAGGAAAAATTTCTCAACAAGCTGAACCTGATGTTGTGACATTTAAATTTAAATTAGAACATCTCCGCGCACTGCTTAAGGAGATGTTATCTACTCTGGTTGATTGTGACAACTTGGTAATTCCAGAGAAATTATGCAAGATGGACAAGTTTCTAGAGGTTCCGGTGCACCCCAACGCTTTTCCTATACCCAAGAGGGTGGCGGACATAGTGAATAAGGAGTGGGAGAAGTCCGGCATACCTTTTGTTCCCCCCCCCTATATTTAAGAAATTATTTCCTATGGTCGACCCCAGAAAGGACTTATGGCAGACAGTCCCTAAGGTCGAGGGGTCAGTTTCTACTCTAAACAAGCGAACTACTATCCCTATCGAGTATAGTTGTGCTTTCAAAGATCGTATGGATAAAAAATTGGAAGGTTTGCCTAAAAAGATTTTTGTACAGCAGGGTTACCTTCTACAACCCATTTCGTGCATTGTTCCTGTCACTACAGCAGCGTGGTTCTGGTTCTACGCTCAGTAGAGAGACTCCGTATGAGGAGGTTATGGACAGAGTTCACGCACTTAAGTTGGCTAACTCTTTTATTTTATATGCCGCTTTGCAATTAGCTAGATTAGCGGCGAAAAATTCAGGGTTTGCAATTGTGGCACGCAGAGCGCTTTGGCTAAAGTCTTGGTCAGCGGATGTATCATCCAAGACAAAATTGCTTAACATCCCTTTCAAAGGTAAAACTCTCTTTGGGCCAGAATTGAAAGAGATTATCTCAGACATCACTGGGGGAAAGGGCCACGCCCTTATACAAGATAGGCCTTTCAAGGCCAAGAATAAGTCTACTTTTCGTTCCTTTCGCAATTTCAGGAACGGACCGGCCTCTAATTCTGCATCCTCTAAGCAAGAGGGTAATGCCTCACAGCCCAAACCAGCCTGGAAACCTATGCAAGGCTGGAACAAGGGTAAGCAGGCCAAGAAGCCTGCTGCTGCTAACAAAACAGCATGAAGGAGTAGCCCCCGATCCGGGACCGGATCTAGTAGGGGGCAGACTCTCTCTCTTTGCTCAGGCTTGGGCAAGAGATGTTCAGGATCCCTGGGCACTAGAAATAGTTTCTCAGGGTTATCTTCTGGAATTCAAGGAACTACCCCCAAGGGGAAGGTTCCACATGTCTCACTTATCCTTAAACCAAATAAAGAGACAGGCGTTCTTACATTGTGTAGAAGACCTGTTAAAGATGGGAGTGATACACCCTGTTCCAATGACGGAACAAGGAATGGGATTTTACTCAAATCTGTTCGTAGTTCCCAAAAAAGAGGGAACCTTCAGACCAATTCTGGATTTAAAGATCCTAAACAAATTTCTCAGGGTACCATCGTTCAAAATGGAAACCATTCGAACGATTCTACCCACTATCCAGGAAGGTCAATTTATGACTACCGTGGATCTAAAGGATGCGTACCTACATATTCCTATCCACAAAGAACATCATCAGTTCCTAAGGTTCGCCTTTCTGGACAAACATTACCAGTTTGTGGCCCTCCCATTCGGGTTAGCCACTGCTCCAAGGATTTTCACAAAGGTACTCGGGTCCCTTCTAGCGGTTCTAAGACCGAGGGGCATTGCAGTAGTACCGTACATGGACGACATTCTAATACAAGGGTCGTCCCTTTCAAAAGCAAAGGCTCATACAGACATCGTTCTGGCCTTTCTCAGATCTCACGGATGGAAGGTGAACATAGAAAAGAGTTCTCTGTCTCCGTCAACAAGAGTTCCCTTCTTGGGAACAATAATAGACTCCTTAGAAATGAGGATTTTTCTGACAGATGTCAGAAAGTCAAAACTTCTAAGCACTTGTCAAGTTCTTCACTCTGTTCCACGTCCTTCCATAGCTCAGTGCATGGAAGTAGTAGGGTTGATGGTTGCAGCAATGGACATAGTTCCTTTTGCACGAATTCATCTAAGACCATTACAACTGTGCATGCTCAAACAGTGGAATGGGGACTATACAGACTTGTCTCCAGTGATTCAAGTAGATCAGAAGACCAGAGAGTCACTCCGTTGGTGGCTGACCCTGGACCATCTATCCCAGGGAATGAGCTTCCGCAGACCAGAGTGGGTCATTGTCACGACCGACGCCAGTCTAGTGGGCTGGGGCGCGGTCTGGGAATCCCTGAAAGCTCAGGGACTATGGTCTCGGGAAGAGTCTCTTCTCCCGATAAACATTCTGGAACTAAGAGCGATATTCAATGCTCTCAGGGCTTGGCCTCAGCTTGCAAAGGCCAGATTCATAAGATTCCAATCAGACAACATGACGACTGTTGCGTATATCAATCATCAGGGGGGAACAAGGAGTTTCCTAGCGATGAAAGAATTGACCAAAATAATACAATGGGCGGAGGATCACTCCTGCCATCTATCTGCGATCCACATCCCAGGTGTGGAAAACTGGGAAGCGGATTATCTGAGTCGTCAGACTTTCCATCCGGGGGAGTGGGAACTCCACCCGGAGATCTTTGCCCAGTTGACTCAATTTTGGGGCATTCCAGACATGGATCTGATGGCGTCTCGTCAGAACTTCAAGGTTCCTTGCTACGGTTCCAGATCCAGGGATCCCAAGGCGATTCTAGTCGATGCACTAGTAGCACCTTGGACCTTCAACCTAGCTTATGTGTTTCCACCGTTTCCTCTCATTCCCAGGCTGGTAGCCAGGATCAAACAGGAGAGGGCCTCGGTGATCTTGATAGCTCCTGCGTGGCCACGCAGGACTTGGTATGCAGACCTGGTGAATATGTCATCGGTTCCACCATGGAAGCTACCTTTGAGACAGGACCTTCTTGTTCAGGGTCCATTCGAACATCCAAATCTGGTCTCCCTCCAGCTGACGGCTTGGAGATTGAACGCTTGATTCTATCAAAGCGTGGGTTTTCAGATTCTGTGATAGATACTCTGGTTCAGGCCAGAAAACCGGTAACTAGAAAGATTTACCATAAAATATGGAAAAGATATATCTGTTGGTGTGAATCCAAGGGATTCCCATGGAATAAGATAAAAATTCCTAAGATTCTTTCCTTTCTGCAAGAAGGTTTGGATAAAGGATTATCTGTGAGTTCTCTAAAGGGACAGATTTCTGCTTTATCTGTCATACTACACAAACGACTGGCAGCTGTGCCAGATGTTCAAGCATTTGTTCAGGCTCTGGTTAGGATCAAGCCTGTTTACAGACCTTTGACTCCTCCCTGGAGTCTAAATCTAGTTCTTTCAGTTCTTCAAGGGGTTCCGTTTGAACCTCTACATTCCATAGATATTAAGTTATTATCTTGGAAAGTTTTGTTTTTGGTTGCTATTTCTTCTGCTAGAAGAGTTTCAGAGTTATCTGCTCTGCAGTGTACTCCGCCCTATCTGGTGTTCCATTCAGATAAGGTTGTTTTGCGTACTAAGCCTGGTTTTCTTCCAAAGGTTGTTTCCAACAAGAATATTAACCAGGAGATAGTTGTACCTTCTTTGTGTCCGAAACCAGTTTCAAAGAAGGAACGTTTGCTACACAATTTAGATGTAGTCCGTGCTCTAAAATTCTACTTAGAAGCTACAAAAGAATTCAGACAAACATCTTCTTTGTTTGTCGTCTATTCTGGTAAAAGGAGAGGTCAAAAAGCAACTTCTACCTCTCTTTCCTTTTGGCTTAAAAGCATCATCCGATTGGCTTATGAGACTGCCGGACGGCAGCCTCCTGAAAGAATCACAGCTCACTCCACTAGGGCTGTGGCTTCCACATGGGCCTTCAAGAACGAGGCTTCTGTTGATCAGATATGTAAGGCAGCGACTTGGTCTTCACTGCACACTTTTGCCAAATTTTACAAATTTGATACTTTTGCTTCTTCGGAGGCTATTTTTGGGAGAAAGGTTTTGCAAGCCGTGGTTCCTTCCGTTTAGGTAACCTGATTTGCTCCCTCCCTTCATCCGTGTCCTAAAGCTTTGGTATTGGTTCCCACAAGTAAGGATGACGCCGTGGACCGGACACACCAATGTTGGAGAAAACAGAATTTATGCTTACCTGATAAATTACTTTCTCCAATGGTGTGTCCGGTCCACGGCCCGCCCTGGTTTTTTAATCAGGTCTGATGAATTATTTTCTCTAACTACAGTCACCACGGTACCATATGGTTTCTCCTATATTTTTCCTCCTGTCCGTCGGTCGAATGACTGGGGTGGGCGGAGCCTAGGAGGGACTATATGGCCAGCTTTGCTGGGACTCTTTGCCATTTCCTGTTGGGGAAGAGATATTCCCACAAGTAAGGATGACGCCGTGGACCGGACACACCGTTGGAGAAAGTAATTTATCAGGTAAGCATAAATTCTGTTATTCACATACATATTCATATATATATATATATATCATATACACACACACATTTATATATTCAGTATATATATATTCACATACATATTCATATATATATATATATATATCATATACACACACACATTTATATATACAGTATATATATATTCACATACATATTCATATATATATATATATATATATATATATATATATATCAAAACACATTGGTGTCAGTGGGGGAAGAAATTATACTTTCATTGGTTCCAGTGGACCGGTATCACTTACTTACCTGTAGTGTTCAGTCCCATCTGCTCCTTGTCTTGAGCTGTCCTGCCACTGAACTGCCGCTACATGAGCACAGTCACACACACACATGTGCAATGCTCAGTATTCCTTATGTGTTGAGTGGGGGGCATGTCGGGTCACGGCCAATCAGCAGGGCCTTCACTACCATACGGTACCATACTGCGGCACGACTGTTGAGAAACCAGAGTATAAGCAAGTTTAGTGTCTAAGATAAGAGAGAGTACATTTTCTAGTTCTCACTTTCCTGTGAGTTTGAACAAGTCAACAATAAAGTTAAAAATGTCTCTAAATATGCCACAAAGGAACCAAACAATCAATCAATGTGTTTGCAGAGAATTCTAAAAATACTAATTTTGCTGCATAAAAGAAAACATACAGTTACCTTTCTGATGAAAAGGAAATTTTACTATGATAAATCACCCTGTTTTGTACTTGATCAGAATTTCAATATAAAGTGGATGCGAGGAATAAAACAATGTTCTCTGTGTTGTGAGACGGCATAAGATAAACATTTAGAGAAAGTTTTCATTTGAACCTGTTTGCAGTGAAATGCATTTTTGACAGTAACATTAATTCTCATTGTATAGGTCTGTGACGTTTGAATGGATGTGTTTTTTTTTATGGAAACGGAGCATATACGGATAGCGACTGTATCTTATTAGAGAGGTGATGAATTAAAGGGACAGTCTACACCAGAATTTTTATTGTTTAAAAAGATTAGGGTTGCCACCTTTCTTGGAAGAAAATACCGGCCATGCTAATTAACATAAATTTGCATAAATAATTAAACAGCATAACTCAAAAACTAAAGCTGATAGGACTGATTTTAAATGCTCATTTGTTTATAACTAGTATTCATCACACTCAGAAGAAGTTTCACGTTCACAGGGACTTTCTTTCAATATGTATTCTATATTTTCTACATTGATATGAACCTTAAAAATACCGTCCTTATCGGTAAAATACTGGCTGGGTGGCAACCCTAAAAAAGATAGATAATCCCTTTATTACCCATACCCTAGTTTTGGATAACCAACAGTTATATAAATACACTTATTACCTCAGTGATTATCCTGTATCAAAGCCTCTGCAAACTGCCCCCTTATTTCAGTTCTTTTGACAGACATCCAATTTAGCCAATCAAAACTGTCTCACTGGAACTTCACGTGTGTGAGCACAGTGTCATCTATATGAAACACATGAACTAACACCCTCTATTGGTGAAAAACTGTCAAAATGCCCTGTAAAATTACATTCTCTATCTGAATCATAAATGTTTATTTTGGACTAGACTGTCCCTTTAAGTCTAAAGGACATGTATTAGATGTGAAGCTATACCAACAGCATATTATGGGGCCCACCTTCCTGCAAAATTAATAAACCTTATTCTTAAAGGGACCACTCTAAGGCAAAAAAATGACACGCCTTACCAACTTACAATGTGTTTGAAGGGTTGCCAGGTGTCTAGTATTAAACTGGTCAGTCCATTATTTTAGCATGCTATTCAGTAATATCTTTACAAAAATACTGGACACTTAAAGGGACATTACACCCAACAAATGTATTTCATGATTCAGATAAGGAATGTAATTTTAAACAACTTTCCAATGTATTTCTATTATTTAATTTGCTTCATTTTTCAGATATCCTTTGTTGAAGAAATAGCAATGCACATGTATGAGCCAATCACACAAGGCATCTATGTGCAGCCACCAATCAGCAGCTATGGTGCCTATCTAGATATGTTTTTCAGCAAAGGATATCAAGAGAATGAAGCATATTTGATAATAGAAGTAAATAAGAAAGTTGTTTAAAATTGCATGCTCTTTCTTAATCATAAAAGAAAAAAATATGGGTTTAATGTCCCTTTAAATGTCCAGTTATATAAAGTCCCGGAGTGTTGGCTAAATATAAAATGCCTCCTATCCCTAAATGCATTACAAATACGGAGCAGAAAAAGAGTGGGGCAGTCAAGGGATTCAAAGTACTTATGTTTACAACTGTTATGGAGCAGCCAACCAGCTGTAATTTATTTGTGTGTTACTGGCAGCCAAGGAGAAAAATTACTGCTCATTCATGAAAATATACTTCATGGGATCAAGAGTGGGGACTAAGGTAGAGATTTTGGGGGTCATTGTGTGACCTTACCTATAATTGTGCTCAGTCATGGATAGATTATACAGTATTTCTGTGTAGAACAGCTGGCAACCCTATGTGTATGACCCCCACAAAGGTGTTAAGCACATACATATATTTCTGCTGGGGAGGTGCAAGCATTGTGCTTGTTCAAGATGCAGACTTATTTGCTTCCTTAATAGAGAAGTTAAAACGTATTGTGCCAAACTCCCAGCTGTGAGACTTCCTCTGCTTCTCCTTCTTGTGTTGTTCCAAATACCCAGTGATTCACTCAGCACTGACAAGACTCACATTGTCACGTTGCAACTGTGCACTTGCGTAATCGTGATAGGGATAGACAGAAAAATATCTGAAATATCTACAATAAAGTCCCTTTAACTAATCAGCAGTTGATTAAGTACAAATAATGGCTAAAGTAACTCAGAAGGAAAAGGTACAAGGAGGTTCTATTTGCAGCACAAACATGGAAGCGTCTATATATTTTTGGACATTGTGACACCAAGATAATTTTTTTAACAAGACCAGAATACAGCTCACTGAAAGTTGATTTGCGCTGCGCTACTGGGAGCTAGCTGCTGAATGGTGGCTACACATATATGCCTCTTGTCACTGGCTCACCAAGTGTGTTAAGCTAGCTGCCATAAGTGCATTGCTGCTCCTTCAACAAAGGATACACAGAGAATGAAGAAAATTTGATTATTTAAGTAAATTGGAAAGTTGTTTTAAAACGTATGCTCTATCTGAATCATGAAAGACATTTTGGGTGTCAAGTCCCTTTAAATATAAGTTTTACCATTTTACATTGAATACATATTACCATGTAATTTGAGGACAATTTGTATGACAATGTAAATTTGCAAATTTGTTGATAGAAGTAAACTGGAAAGATATTTAAATTTGTATGCTCTGTCTGAATCATGAAAGATAAAAACGTGGGCTTCATATGCCTCTGTCATGGATGTCACAGGAGATCATAATCACACCCAGAGCACAGACTGACTGACTCAATACAGAGACCAAGAGCAGTGGAGCTGAGCTATTTTTAAAGACCGCACTAAGCAATGTATACTGTCACACAGTATATTAAAACTAAACACACTAATGCATGGCCAATGCTGCCAGAGCATTACAAGTAATACTTCAGATGCATTTCATCCTGAAGCCCATAGTCATAGAGGGAGATTTTATGGCCATTCAGTTTCACTTACCAAGCTGTAATGCTTTCTACTTGTCCATCTGAGAAGGAGCTTGGTTTAGGTTTGCGTTTTCCCCTATAACATTTGTCCAGAGGAATTTACCCCCGTTCCTAACTAACCTGACTCTCTTTAAATTAGAAATTAAGCATAAATGACTGACTTCCGGTGGGCGGCAACGTTGGAAGGGCGCGAATCCGGTGCTCGGTCCAAGGAGTTCCAGCCGCTTGTCGAAGCCCTAGGCCCAAAATAGAGCCGGGCAGGAGTGCCATACAACGCCCGATAGAAGATCCATCCAGTACGGGTGTCAGCATCGCATGCTGGTAAAGGCGCACGACGGAGAGTAAACAACTTTACTGCACCGAGGCCAGTCAAGCATCCACAGCTCCACGGCAGGAGCAGCACCTTCTCAAAACTCGTGATCGAGTGTAGCTGAAAAACTACAAGGAATCCAGCGCAAAGAAGTCGACTCCCCAGATAAGTTTTTTTCTCCCTTATCAGGGTGCATCAGCCCTGACTAGGGGAAACTTATATCAATGTGACAATATACACAGTTAAAGAAGTGGGGCTGTTTGGAGACAGGAAATTTGCGTTTCAAAAAGGCTGTTTGTTGTGTGGATATAATTAAAGGAAAGAGCACAAGACGCCATGTAAAAAGTGGCTATAGGAATGTTGTTTAAGTCAGCATGAAGGGATTCAACCAGGGGGAAAGATATAAAACAGTATAGTTTATTAAAGGACACAAGTCTGGAGTGAAAAGAGAATCTATAAAGGGGAATATTATAAGACACTGAGACCTAGCCAGCTGTGCTGACATTCAATATGAATACCGATACTCTGTATTATCCCCCTGGGGACCCCATGCTGTGAAGCAGAAAGAGACTTGTTGGTCCTTCTCCTGGGATATCTAAATTGTATAGCTTTAAGTCTGGTGTGCTTGGTAATATATAGATGTGCCAGAGACTTTGAGTGTTTATCAGAAAAAACTTTTCTAACTACTGGTAATCATATGTGGATTCCTGTTAACCAACAGATGGTCAGGTTGTTTCCTTGTTTTCAGAGAACACATCACTAAAACAGCAGAGAGAAGTGATATAGGGGAGTCTGCTAGAGTGTGTGGTAGTGAAGTCTGGGAGTAAGACTCTGTATACATAACAACAGCCCAGTGAAGATACAGACACTCCACAGAGATACACCTAAGAGATAAAATTTGATGCTTGTCCCCTGCCTCTATGCCTATCTATAAAAGCAGAAAAAGTGTTGAATATGGAAACAATCTAAGAAGAAAGACTTGGTATACAGGGACACTCTATATACTTTTTACTAAGCCCCAGTGAAGTAGCATACAGTCAATTTGCAGAGGACTTCCTTGTTGCATATATAAGCAGAACTGATATATCTGAAAGCTGTCGTAATTAGACATATATCATGCTATAACAGTTTTTTCTTTTGTGATACATTGTTAAAGGTCATTCAAGATATAGATTATTCCTAATAAGGGTGTCAAGTTTTCCAGTCTGGGGTTGGATAAATAGCGGGATAAGATCTATAGAGTATGTGATAACCAAGTGAAGAAGCCGACACTAGGCACAAAGTGAATTCTGAGAATTTTTTAAAAAATATCTACCTTTAATATAAGCATTTGATGTTCTAAAGCTGCTGTATATTACTGGAAAGAAATACTGTGCTTAAATGTAAAAGTTATGATCCATATCAGAGAGGCGAAAACTTAAAAACAGAAGGGAAAAAAGGGGAAAAAAAAGAGAAAAGCCTGGTCTCACCAGTTGTAACCTGGCTTTCATATAATAACAGTACTCTATAGATTCTGATGGTTTTACATGTAGACAAAAACTTGGTATAATTAAAGGTAAAATATAAAGGAATATACTGATATACTACTCTGAATGTACCCGCTCCTGACTGATCTCGGAAGTTAAGCTGGGTCTGAGAGTAGGGTTTTTTTTTTTTTTTTTTTTTTCTTCTCTCACAAACACATAGCTGAATCTGAGTATATCTCAGTCTTATTTTTTTGTCCCCTACACACTATATTAGCACTAGCACTGTGTTCTCACTGTTTTTTGTTTTTTTGTGTGTGTTTTTTTTTCTAAAAAAAAAAAAAAAATTTTTTATTTTTTTTTCTTCTCACAATATATGCCACTAATGCAACACCCAATACTTTCACATACACTCCACCCAACCTACACTTAACTCAAACAAAATTGGTCTTATTCAAGATATTCACAGTTTTGTTTCCCAATAAGCAAGGGGAAACACACTTTTTTTTTTTTTTTTTTTTTTTTTTTTTTTTTCTCCTCCCCTTCTCTCTCCCCTCTTCTAGACTAATTCCAAGAGGAATATTATATTAATGGAAAAATTTGTCCATAATTTAAAAGATAAATCACCAGCAACAATGTCTGTAAAAAATAGAGAAAGAAACAGGAATAAAAATCAAACTGAACAAGTCCTAGAAATCTCTGATAATATAAGTCCCTCACAAGCTAATATAGACACACAAATGTTGATAACTCAAATTTCTGCCTTGCTGATGCCGCAATTCGATAAAATAAGATTGGACCTATCAGTAGTGACAAATGAGTTAAAGCAATTCAACATGAGAGTTGGAGAGGCTGAAAGTCGCATCTCTGATCTAGAGGATCAGATGAATGCTAAAAGTAATATAATTGATATACTTAATGATAAAATTATAAAACTACAAGATAGAGCAGATATGGCAGAAGACAGAGCAAGAAGGAATAATTTAAGATTTATTGGTATATCTGAAAAATATGCAAAACAAGATTTAGAGTCTCTTATCACTAAAGAAATACCAACACGCCTAGGCATTTCAAGAGAAGGTCCTGAAATAATAGCTGAGCGAGTACATAGAATTGGCTTTAATAGACAGAATTCTACAGAGGAGTCACCAAACAGGTCTTCACCGAGACCAGTTATAGCAAAGTTTTTGAATTACAAGGACAAAATAGAAATCTTGAGATATTATAAAAAGCTCTCTGAACCATTGTTAGTGGAAGATAGAAAAATATTAATATTTCAGGATTTTTCTATTGAAACGTCCAACAAAAGGAAAATAATGTCACAATTATGCTCTCAATTTATCCAGGCAGGAGTACAGGCTTTTGTGGTATATCCGGCTATACTCAAGGTAATAGGAAAAGCAGGGCATAAATCCTTTCAAGATAGTGAAGAAGCTAGACAATATCTAAAGAAAGAGTGCAGCAATGAATAAATTATATGAAGAAGGTGTGAAGGTTCTTTTTTTATCTTTTGTTTGTTTTTCGTTTTCCTTTCCTTTTTTTTTTTTTTTTTTTTTTTTTTTCTCTCCTTTCTTCTTCCAATCAGCCCTCTCCTACAGGAAAAGGAGGTATATTATATATTTGGTATGTAGAGGAGATTTTCTAGTCTTGTTACTAGAAGATCAGGTTAGTAATTTTAGAATCTCAACATGGCTAATAGTTTAAAAAATATAATACACTTGACGTCATGGAACGTTGGAGGAATACTTTCTCCAATTAAAAGAAAGACAATTCTTAAACATTTAAAAAAACTGAAATCGGATATTGCTTTTCTCCAAGAAGTTAGATTATCCTCACCAGAATTAGTCAAATTAAAAACTAATTGGGTTAAAGAAATTGTGGCAACACCCTGTACTGAAAGAAGAAAGGGAGTGGCCATTTTATTAAGTAAAAATGTAGATTATAATATACTGGAAGTTAAAATAGACGAAAATGCAAGATATTTAATTCTTAAAATTGAGTTAAAAAAAAGATCTTCACATTATGTAATATTTATGGACCTAATGTGTTGGAGGTGGAGTTTTGGGGTAGGTTACAGGCCCTTTTGTTGAACTATGTTGATGACAATTTAATAATCGCAGGGGATTTTAATCTGACGCCCAGATTCCCAATAGATAGGAAAAGTATGAAGGGAAGGAAGAAAGATTATAGGATTGAGAAAGAAATGAAAATTTTAAAAACATTTAAAAAAACACTTAAAGTATTTGATATTTGGAGGATCCAATATCCAGACTATAATAAATATACATGTCTATCCAAATCAACAGCATCTTTATCTAGGATTGATTATTTCCTAGTTGCAGAGACTTTGTTAAAAGAAAATCTCAAAGCTGATATTAAGGAATTTACAGTATCAGACCATGCACCTATAACACTAGAAATTCACATGGATAAGTTTAATATAAAAGCTGTCAAGAAGAATTCTTTTTATTTTCCTAAATACATGTTAAAGAATGCCTCCTTTGTAGCAATGTTGAAAGAAAAATGGAATATTTTTTTAAATTTAAATAAAGAGTATGAAAATCGCATAGAAACTCTATGGGAAACAGCAAAAGCTGTTTTAAGGGGTGAGATAGTGAGCTATATGGCATTATTTAATAAAAAGAGAAAAAGAAGGGAAGAGCAGCTAACTAATCAATTAACAAATAGGTATAATAGGTATCTTCAAATTGCCTCTAAAAATAATTGGTCTAGATATATACAGGCGAAACAAGAAAGGGATACATTTTTCCTTCAAGAGATGGCGAGAGAAGATTTGAAATACAAGGCAAAGTATCTAAAGTTTGGAAATAAAACAGGTGGTTATCTAGCGAAAATAGCGAAATTGGAGAAAAAAACGAATGTCATACACTCTATAAAAGTAGGAGATAAGCATATACACGATTCAGTAGAAATTAATGAGGTTTTCTATCATATGTTTCAAGAATTCTATAGTGCATGTGAGATAGACAGATCTAATAAGGAGTGTTTTTGGAATAGTATAGACACACCTAGGTTAACACTAGAAGAAATGGAATATATTAACCAACCAATCCTAGAAGAGGAAGTCGAGGCCACTATTGATAAGATTAAATTTAATAAAGCCCCAGGACCAGATTTTTTACCAGCCGAGTTCTATAAAATATTAAATAAAGAAATAGTACCATGCCTTACAAAGTTATTCAACTATTATTATATAGAGAATGGAGTGATGTCAAGAAATTTTTCCAAAGCAGTAACAATTATGATATATAAAAAGGGACGGGATCCCGAGAAGCCAGAGTCATATAGACCCATCTCTCTGTTAAACACAGATTACAAAATTTTAGCATCAATAGTAGCGGATAGATTAAAAAAAAATCTAAGTAAAATTATTCATCCCAACCAGGTGGGTTTTATGAATGGTCGAAGCTCAGTTGTAAATATACGTAAAGCATGCATTATCATTGAATGTTTCAGGAATCAACCTGAGAGACTTAATAACTTAAATCAAGATGCTACATTAATAACAATAGATGCTGAAAAAGCATTTGATGCTGTGCAATGGGATCATTTATTCACCTCTTTAATCAAGTTTGGCTTCTCGGGATCTTTCCTGAATTTTATAAAAACAATTTATAGAAATCCTCTATCTCTGATTTCAGTAAATGGAATAGAATCCCTAGAAATAAGACTGGAAAGAGGAACCAGGCAGGGGTGCCCACTCTCTCCCCTTTTGTTTAATCTATCCATCGAGCCGTTAGCCATTAAAATACGACAAGATCTACAAGGGGTCATATGCAAAGGTGTTGAGGAGAAAATATTACTCTATGCAGACGATGTATTAATATTTTTAAGGAACACTAAGCAGAATATTCCTAGACTAATGGATATTATAGAAAGATATAGCTCATTTACGGGTTACAGAGTTAATATCAACAAAACAGAATTATTATGGCTAGATAGGAAAAGGGACTCTATTGGAGAAAGCCCATTCAAAGTTGTAGAACAAATTATGTATTTGGGTATTACTTTACACAAGAATCCAAATCTCTGGTATGACCTGAATTTTAAACCAATTTTGCAAAAGATATACGACCAATTAAATGTTTGGAAACACTTACCGTTGGCTCTATCAGGGAAGATTGGTCTAATAAAGATGATTGCATTTCCAAAAATTTTATATAAATTGCAGAATCTTCCTCTTCTCATAAAGAAAGTAGATATTAAAATTTTTAACAAAAAGATGGTAGAATTTATATGGGGTAAAAAAAGGAGAAGATTATCTCTCAAAATATTGTCTCATCCAAGAGAATGTGGAGGACTCGCACTCCCAGATTTAGAAAATTATAATATAGCGTGTTTGACTAAAATAGCAGCTGAATGGTTGACAGATGTTGAATATTATACTGCTAAAACGTTAGAAGAGGAAATAGTGAAACCATTCTCGCTATCAGCCTTATTGCATACACAAAGAAAAGCTATACCAAAGGAAATTAAAAATTTCAGATCAGTCATGGGCATTGTTAAAGCTTGGCAACAATATTGCAAAAATCTTAAAGTAGAATATGCAGTATCTAATCAATTAACAATAGTAGGATACCCCCCATTTCCTGAAGCACTCAAATCAGCTGTGTTTCACAGATGGAAAAGGAAGGGACTGATATATATTAAGCAAATTATCAATTTTGACTTGGACCCACCACAAATTAAAACTTTTGAAACAGTAAGACGAGAATATGATCTACCTAACAAAGATTTTTATGCCTATCTCCAATTAAGAAATCTTGCTAATAAGTTGTTATTAATCCAGAAGAAAGAATGGAGCTGGTCTGTAATTTCGGCTAAGCTTGAATTATGTAAGATGGGAGTATATTCTATTAAAAAATGGTATAAGGATTTAGCACTCCAAGAGGGATTATTAAATCTGCAAATGATACTCAAAAAATGGCATATGAAAGGGCTGACGGAATGTAGCGAGGAAATTATTCAGAATAGTATCAATAGAATAAATAAGATATTTATATCTACCAACTATAGAGAAGCACATATCAATATAATAAATCAAACATATCTGACACCTTCAGTAATGTCTAGATGGAATAGCAAAGTGAAAGATAAATGTGTTAAATGTGGCAGTAGAAACGCTGATATTCTCCACTATTTTTGGGACTGTACAATAGTCAGACAATACTGGAATAAAATAAGTTTTTGGCTTACCAGAATACTTAAAAAAGAGAGAGTTGTATATCGCGAGCTAGTATTTTTTTTATTACCACCGGAGGAGAGAGATAAAGATAAGATGTTTATTGAAACGGTAATTGGAGTAGCCAGGTTTCTTCTGTTAAAAACTTGGATTTCGAAAAAAACCCCATCTATAGCTGAATTCAATAAGCAGATATTTCAAAAAATGATAATGGAGCAATGTTTGATAGAACAAGTCAAAGATAAAGAAGTCCAAAGATTTTTTAGAAAATGGGAAACTTTTATTCTCTCTCAAACAATAGAAGTACAAAAGAAAATTATATACCCCCTCAGATCGACGGAATATGTCTTAAATGCCATTATAAGAAACGAATTACCACTGATCTATTAAGTTTATATATGTTCTAAAAAAGTTTTCTGTGGAAGAGAAGAGGGGGGAATAAATTTGCCCCAATAATTAATTATGGTTAGCAAAGTGGAGGGTTAAGATTGATATAACCTAGCAAAGGTTCAATCAATTAATTGTTGTTTCTAGAAGATAAGACAGACTGCTGAGGCCTGTTGGGGCAGGGCTGATTGAAAATCCTTTATCTATTTAAACTTAAATACATTTATGTAATTTTTATTTGTTAACGGAAAATTATCCTTTTTTTTTTTTTTTTTTTTTTTTTTCTTTTCTTTCTTTTTTTTTTTTTTCTCTTTCTCTCTTTTTTTTTTCTTATGAGTTTTGATGTATCGTTAGGAAAGGTATCCATATGGGGGTGTTTGAGAATTTTTTTTTTTCTAATTGATATTCTGACTAGAAGAAGGATTAATCCCGGTCTACATGATATGTATTGCTGACTGGGGATATATGTTTTGGATAAGCTGGATGAAATCAAGTGGTGTTCAAATTCTGCTGGGGAGTGTTTTTATTTTTATAAGTGTCTTCTTTATTCTTTTTTTTTCATATTTTGTATTACTCCCCCAAATATGTTATCATCTGATGTACTACCATTTTGTTTTTTGTACCCCAAATGGATTAGAAATATGAAAATAAATATTAAAAAAAAAGAAATTAAGCATAAATATAAAATGAAGCTTATGCAGTAGGAATACGTGATGGTGACTGTTGGACTGGAAATGCCCAGTTTAAAGGGATGAAAGGTCAACATTGAAATGTGCATAATTGTGTTTTCAGTTTAACCCAGAGAGCTGAAAATGGTGAGTATTGCTTCTGTGAAGATGAAATTTGTGTCATACAAGCCACCACTGAGGATTTAGTGGTTTAATACTGGTGCATGGCACTCACAGCATATGTACGTCTCTAAGTACTGCCCAGTAGATCATCAAACAACTGTTGTGGGATTTCCCATTTCCCTCTCAGCTAGTAGTGATAGTATAGACTCACAAATGTAGCCCCTTCTCATTATGGGAACCCGACAAAAGCTGTACATTTCTGTACTTCATATAATGTATACTATTGTCTGCTGTTAAACAGAATCCATTAATTGTTTCACAGCATAATGAGAACAATACTATTGTTTATTACCGTTGTTTTTCACTTGTGAATATAAAGCAGCTAAGGTGAAAACACAAACATTGTGACGATAACACTACATTTTTCCAAGCACTGCAGAATAAGAAGATCAGAAAGAAGAATTGAAATGTGTAGCGTAAACAAAAGTGTTCCCTGAAACTAAATTCTAGTACTACTGTTGTAAGTAAATAGAATGGTTTAGCTGGGGAAATCCCAATATACGTTGTATATATATAATGCACTCTGGATTTACAAGCACAAATATAACTTTACTACGTGACGTTTTGAGGTTGTCACCCCTTCCAGAATTCTAATTGAAAAACGGCATTTCAAGTATTTCTATTCAAACACATTAACAATTAATTACAATTATACTGTACTGTGAGCTGCAGGGAGGGAACCTAGGAGGTTGCAAAACAAAAAAAAACAACAACAAAAAAACTGCTGTCGGAAGCCATAGCTTATTGACAGTTTCCAACAGTGCGTTTTCCCATCATTACCTTGTCCCATAGAAAATAACTGAAGCGGAAATGTACAATATTATGCCCGGGCTCCATTGAACACACAAACCGGTAAAACACTGTCGGAAGCTGTCAATAACGGCATGTAAAAGTAAAAAAAAAAAGCTTTTTGAGGCCTAAATTTCAATACGCATTTACATATAAAAATATAATCAAGCACATATTTTCAAAATTCCTATAAGGCCTAGGCCAGCACTAAATATTACATTTATCAATAAACTGTAACCAAAATAATATTTTTTCCTTAAAGGGATACTAAACCCAAATTGTTTCTTTCATGATTCAGATAAAACATGACATTTTAAGCTACTTTCTAATTTACTCCTATTATATATATTTCTTCGTTCTCTTGGTATCTTTATATGAAAAAGCAGGAATGAAAGCTTAGGAGCCAGCCCATTTTAGGTTCAGCACCTGGGTAGTGCTTGCTGATTGGTGTCTAAATAAAGCCACCAATCAACAAGCGATATCTAGGGCGCTGAATCAAAACTTGTCCGGCTCCTAAGTGTTACAATCCTGCTTTTTCAAATGAGGATATCAAGAGAACAAAGAAAATGAATAGGAGTAAATTAGATAGTTGCTTAAAATTGCATGCTCTATCTGACTCATGAAAGAAACAATTTGGGTTTAGTATCCCTTTAAATAATATTTTTTTTGTAAAAAAAATTCAATGTATCTTTGTTTTGTGACCTACATAACTCCTGTGTCTCTCTTTAGAGGTAATAACAGGTGAGGATTGCAGGCGTTAAATGTAATTTTTATAGTGTAAGGTCAGGGTACCATAGAAACAAACTTGTTATGACACGATTTGCAACAAATCCGATGTCGGATGGAAGCGGTAACACAACGTTAACTAACATCTGCATATAAAGACCGACTGCACTCACTGCACAAAATATTTAAATGGAAACCTGGTACTAAACTGGCGCCATAAGCTACTTTTAGCTGTTGGCAACTTTGGTAGCTTACGGCTTCATTTTAAACGACTCAATGGAAATGAGCCCTATATATTGGTCCATGTTCAGAGCGCTGAGTGCTGTTCAATTAAAGGATGAATCTGAAGGAAGAGAACGGGAACGGACCAGTTAGTTGTATCGCTGAACTATAAAGGTGCTTTTAAATGGACATAACTCAAAAGTGAAATGTGCATGAGTTGTTTTCATTTTTTAATACAAGCCATGATGATGCATGTTCGCTAATACAAGTACGAGACAGAATTTCCTGTGCACACCAAGGTCCCCAGTCTAGTTAAACTGTGTTCAGAAACTTTAAATTCATATTTTTGGTTTCATTTTCTAGGGCATTACAATCTATCTGAAGAAGCCCTCTGTGAATAGGTTCAAACTAAGGATTTTCAAATGTCTTTTTCATGCAAAATGAAGAACTTAGCTAACTGAATCAACATGTCACTTAAAGGGAACTTTTTTCATTCATGATTCAGATAGATCATGTCATTTTTAACAACTTTATCATTTATTTCTATTATCAATTTTTATTTTTCCTCTTGGTATCTTTTGTTGAAAAGCAGTGATATACGCTTAGTAGCCGGCCCATTTCTTGAGCACTATATGGCAGCAATTTTGCAAGCATGTTATCCATTTGCATGAGCACTAGATGGCAGCACTACATCCTTTTATGTAGTGCTTTAGATGTCAACCTAGGTATCTCTTCAACAACAAATATCATGGGAACAAAGCAAATTTGATAATAAAAGGAAATTTGATTCTTTTTTAAAATTGTATACTCTGTGTCTGAATAATAGAAGAACACTATCCGCTAGATTTAGAGTTTTGTCGGTAAAGACCCGCGTAGCTAACACTGCTTTTTTTCCCAACGCACCCTTAAGACAACGCTGGTATTTAGAGTTGTCTGAGGGGCTGCGTTAGGCTCAAAAAAGGGTGCGTTGAGCCTAACTTAGCTCCACTTCAACCCTCAATACCAGCGTTGCCTACGGTAGCGGTAAACTGGGGAAACGTGCTCGTACACGATATCCCCATAGGAAACAATGGGGCAGTTTGGGCTGAAAAAAACACCTGCAAAAAAGCAGCGTTCAGCTCCTTACGCAGCCCCATTGTTTCCTATGGGGAAACGCTCTCTAAGTCTGCACCTAACACCCTAACATGTACCCCGAGTCTAAACACCCCTAATCTTACACTTATTAACCCCTAATCTGCCGCCCCAGCTATCGCTGACCCCTGCAAATTATTATTAACCCCTAATCTGCCGCCCCTAACACCGCCGACCCCTATATTATATTTATTAACCCCCTAATCTGCCGCCCCAGCTATCGCTGACACCTGCATTATACTATTAACCCCTAATCTGCCGCTCCGTACACCGCCACAACCTACATTATCCCTATGAACCCCTAATCTGCTGCCCCTAACACCGCCGACCCCTATATTATATTTATTAACCCCTAATCTGCCCCCCCAACGTCGCCGCTACCTTACCTACACTTATTAACTCCTAATCTGCCGACCGGACCTTGCCGCCACTATAATAAATGTATTAACCCCTAAACCGCCGCACTCCTGCCTCGCAAACACTATAATAAATAGTATTAACCCCTAATCTGCTCTCCCTAACCTCGCCGCCACCTACCTACAATTATTAACCCCTAATCTCTCGCCCGCACTGTTGCTGCTACTATAATAAAGTTATTAACCCCTAACTCTAACCCTAACACCCCCCTAACAGAAATATAATTTAAAATAAACAAAATAATATTCCTAAAATTAACTAAATTAATCCTATTTAAAACTAAATACTTACCTATAAAATAAACCCTAATATAGCTACAATATAACTAATAGTTACATTGTAGCTATTTTAGGATTTATATTTATTTTACAGGCAACTTTGTATTTATTTTAACTAGGTACAATAGCTATTAAATAGTTAATAACTATTTAATAGCTACCTAGTTAAAATAACTACAAAATTACCTGTAAAATAAATCGTAACCTAAGTTACAAATACACCTAACACTACACTATCAATAAAGTAATTAAATACATTACCTACAATTACCTAAAATAAAATACAATAAAATAAACTATACTATAATACAAACCCCCCCCCCCCACTAAATTACAAAAAAAAAAAAAAAGAATTACAAGCAGTTTAAACTAATTACACCTAATCTAAGCCCCTTAATAAAATAAAAAGCCCCCCAAAATAAAAAAATTCCCTACCCTATTCTAAACTACAAAAGTAATCAGCTCTTTTACCAGCCCTTAAAAGGGCTTTTTGCGGGGCATTGCCCCAAAGTAATCAGCTCTTTTACCTGAAAATAAAAATACAATACCCTCCCCCCAACATTACAATCCACCCCTACTCTAACCCACCCAAACCCCCCTTAAATAAACCTATCGCTAACCCCCTGAAGATCTCCCTACCTTGAGTCGTCTTCACTCAGCCGAGCCGAATTCTTCATCCAAGGTGCGCAGAGGAGGTCCTTCATCCGGTAGAAGTCTTCATCCAAGCGGGGCAAGAAGAGGTCCTCTATCCGGTAGAAGTGTTCATCCAGGCGGCGTCTTCAATCTTCATACATCCGGAGCGGAGCCATCTTCAACGGAGCCGACGCGGAGCCATCCTCTTCAACCGACGGACTAACGACGAATGAAGGAACAGCCAATAGAATGCGAGTTCAATACGATTGGCTGATTGGATCAGCCAGTCGGATTGAACTTCAGATTTTTTCTACCTTAATTTCGATTGACTGATAGAATTCTATCAGCCAATCGGAATTGAAGGGACGCCATCTTGGATGACGTCCCTTAAAGGAACCTTCATTCGTCGTTAGTCCGTCGGTTGAAGAGGATGGCTCTGCGTCGGCTCCGTTGAAGATGGCTCCGCTCCGGATGGATGAAGATTGAAGACGCCGCCTGGATGAACACTTCTACCGGATGGAGGACCTCTTCTTGCCCCGCTTGGATGAAGACTTCTACCGGATGAAGGACCTCCTTTGCGCACCTTGGATGAAGAATTCGGCTCGGCTGAGTGAAGACGACTCAAGGTAGGGAGATCTTCAGGGGGTTAGCGATAGGTTTATTTAAGGGAGGTTTGGATGGGTTAGAGTAGGGGTATGTGGGTGGTGGGTTGTAATGTTGGGGGGGGTATTGTATTTCTCCTACATAGGTGTGTCCGGTCCACGGCTTCATCCTTACTTGTGGGAATATTTTTTTCCCTAACAGGAAATGGCAAAGAGGCATACAGCAAAAGCTGTCCATATAGCCCCTCCTCTGGCCCCGCCCCCCAGTCATTCTCTTTGCCGCTCTGAACAAGTAGCATCTCCACGGGGATGGTAAAGAGTATGTGGTGTTAGTTGTAGTTTTTTATTTCTTCTATCAAGAGTTTGTTATTTTAAAATAGTGCCGGTTTGTACTATTTACTCTACAACAGAAAATGAAGAAGATTTCTGTTAAAGAGGAACATGATTTTAGCAGTAGTAACTAAAATCTATTGCTGTTCCCACGCAGGGCTGTTGAAACCAGAGAACTTCAGTTGGGGGGAACAGTTTGCAGGCTTATCTGCTTCAGGTATGATCAGCATATTTCTAACAAGACATGTTAATGCTAGAAGACTGTCAGTTTTTCCCTTAAGGGGTAAGTAAGCCATTTTCTTAGACTCATAACAGATTAAGGCTTATTAATGGGCTCTATACTGGTGGACACTGTTGTGGGCTAAATCGATTGATTTATTTCATATTTAGATGGTTTTTGGAGTGTTTTTGTGTAATTAAAAGCATTTTTGGGAACGTTTTTAATCGCCTGGCATTTTGTTAGACTACTATTTCAGTCAGAAAGGCCCCTTCACTCTGGTATGCAGAGGAAGGAGGCCCCGTTTTCGCGCCTCAATTGCGCAGTTTACTTCCATGGCAGTGCATGCAGCTTCATGTGAGGGGTCCTGTGGCTATAAAAACGGACTCAGGAAGTTTTATTTCAGTGCTGAATAACTCTCAGGGAAGGTAAAGAGCCGCAGCAAGGCTGTGGCAGTGATTGTAGTGTACTAAAATTGTTAAATTAAACAAATAGCTCCGGTTTGCTCATTTTAAAGGGACACTGTACCCAAATTTTTTCTTTTTTAATTCAGAAAGAGCATGCAATTTTAAGCAACTTTCTAATTTACTCCTATTATCAATTTTTCTTTGTTCTCTTGCTATCATTATTTGAAAAAGAAGGCATCTAAGCTTTTTTTTTGTTTCAGTACTCTGGACAGCACTTTTTTATTGGTAGATGGATTTATCCACCAATCAGCAAGGACAACCCAGGTTGTTCACCAAAAATGGGCCGGCATCTAAACTTACATTCTTGCATTTCAAATAAAGATACCAAGAGAATGAAGAAAATGTGATAATAGGAGTAAATTAGAAAGTTGCTTAAAATTTCATGCTCAATCTGAATCACGAAAGAAAATTTTTGGGTACAGTGTCCCTTTAAGGGTTAAAGTCTTGAAACTTGGTGTGCAATACTTTCAAGGCATTAGGACTCTGGGGTAAAAATTTTGTAAAAATCGGACATTGCCTTCATTATTTTTCAAAATATCAGAAATAAAGTGTGCCTGTTTATTATTTAAAGGGACAGTAACGCTTTTCTTTAAAAACGGTTTTATTGCATTATTAGCCTGTCAAATTCTGTCTAACATGTCTATACCTTCAGATGGCTTATGTTCTGTGTGTATGGAAGCCAAGGTGGTTCCCCCTATTAATGTTTGCGCAAATTGTGTCATAGCGTCCAAACAAGGTATGGACAGTTCTGTCACATTGAATAAGATTGCCCAAGATGATTCTTCTAATGAAGGTAGTGGGGATAGTTCATCATCCTCTCCTTCTGTGTCAACACCAGTTTTGCCCGCGCAGGCGATACCTAGTACATCTAGCGCGCCAATGCTTGTTACTATGCTGCAATTAACAGCAGTAATGGATAATTCTATAGCAAATCTATTATCCAAACTGCCATCCTATCCTAGAAAGCGTGATAGCTCAGTTTTAAATACAGAAGATCAGCAGGTTGGCGCTGAGGATAATTTATCAGTTATACCCTCACATCAATCTGAATTGGCAGTGAGGGAAGGTCTGTCTGAGGGGGAAATTTCAGATTCAGGAAAAATTTCTCAGCAGGCAGACACTGATATCGTAACATTTAAATTTAAGTTAGAACATCTCCGCGCCCTGCTTAAGGGGGTCCTAACTACTCTTGATGACTGTGATTCTTTGGTAATTCCAGAGAAATTGTGCAAGATGGACAAATTCTTAGAGGTCCCAGTGCACGCTGATGCTTTTCTGATACCCAAGCGGGTGGCGGACATAGAGACTAAGGAGTGGGAAAAACCAGGTATACCTTTTGTTCCACCTCCTATATTCAAGAAGATGTTCCCCATTGTTGACCCCAGAAGGGACGCATGGCAAACGGTTCCTAAGGTTGAGGGGGCAGTGTCAACGTTAGCTAAGCGCACAACTATTCCTATTGAGGACAGTTGCGCTTTTAAAGATCCTATGGATAAAAAATTGGAAGGATTGCTAAAAAAGATATTTGTTCAGCAAGGTTTCCTTCTTCAACCAATCTCGTGCATTATTCCTGTCACCACGGCAGCGTATTTTTGGTTCGAGGAACTAGAAAATTCGCTCCAAAAGGGGACTCCATATGATGAAGTCATGGACAGAATTCACGCACTAAAGTTGGCTAATTCCTTTATTTTGGATGGCGCTTTCCAATTGGCTAAATTAGCGGCGAAAAATTCAGGTTTTGCAATAGTGGCGCGCAGAGCGCTTTGGCTAAAATCCTGGTCGGCGGATGTGTCGTCCAAGAATAAGTTGCTTAATATTCCTTTCAAGGGTAAGACCCTTTTCGGGCCGGAATTGAAAGAGATTATTTCAGACATTACTGGTGGGAAGGGACATGCCCTCCCACAGGATAGGCCTTTCAAGGCTAAGAACAAGTCTAATTTTCGTTCCTTTCGCAATTTCAGGAACGGACCGGCTTCTAACTCTGCAGCCTCTAGACAAGAGGGTAACTCTGTCCAGCCCAAACCTGCATGGAAGCCTGTGCAAGGCTGGAACAAGGGTAAACAGGACAAGAAGCCTGCTGCTGCTACCAAGACAGCATGAAGGGGTAGCCCCCGATCCGGGACCGGATCTAGTAGGGGGCAGATTATCTCTCTTTGCTCAGGCTTGGGCAAGAGATGTTCCGGATCCCTGGGCACTAGAAATAGTCTCCCAGGGATACCTTCTAGAGTTCAAGGGACTTCCTCCAAAGGGAAGGTTCCACATGTCTCGCTTATCTTCAGACCAGATAAAGAGACAAGCATTCTTACATTGCGTAGGAGACCTATTAAAGATGGGAGTGATAAACCCAGTTCCCTTAGGGGAACAAGGTCTAGGGTTTTACTCGAACCTGTTTGTAGTTCCCAAAAAAGAGGGAACTTTCAGGCCAATTCTGGACTTAAAGATATTAAACAAATTCCTCAGAGTTCCATCTTTCAAAATGGAAACCATTCGGACGATTTTGCCAACAATCCAGGAAAATCAATATTTGACTACCGTGGACTTAAAGGATGCGTATCTGCATATCCCTATCCACAAAACTCATCATCAGTTCCTGAGGTTCGCCTTTCTGGACAAACATTACCAGTTTGTGGCTCTTCCATTCGGTTTAGCCACCGCTCCCAGAATTTTCGCAAAGGTGCTAGGGTCCCTTCTAGCGGTCCTAAGGCCGAGGGGCATTGCTGTAGCACCTTACTTAGACGACATTCTAATCCAAGCGTCGTCTCTTTCCAAAGCAAGGGCTCATACAGACATTGTTTTAGCCTTTCTCAGATCTCACGGGTGGAAGGTGAACATAGAAAAAAGTTCCCTGTCCCCATCCACAAGGGTTCCTTTCCTGGGAACAATAATAGATTCTGTGGAAATTAAGATTTTCCTGACAGAGGTCAGAAAGTTAAAGCTTCTAAACGCTTGTCGAGTTCTTCATTCTATTCCTCAGCCCTCCATAGCTCAGTGCATGGAAGTAATAGGACTAATGGTTGCAGCAATGGACGTGGTTCCTTTTGCTCGAATTCATTTAAGACCATTGCAGCTGTGCATGCTCAAACAGTGGAATGGGGATTATGCAGACTTGTCTCCCCAAATTCAAGTAGATCAGATAACCAGGGACTCACTCCTCTGGTGGTTGACTCAGGATCACCTGTCTCAGGGAATGAGTTTCCGCAGACCGGAGTGGGTCATTGTCACGACCGACGCCAGCCTCTTGGGTTGGGGCGCGGTCTGGGACTCTCTGAAAGCTCAGGGTCTATGGTCTCGGGAAGAGTCTCTTCTCCCGATAAACATTTTGGAACTGAGAGCGATATTCAATGCGCTCCTAGCTTGGCCTCATCTAGCGGAGGCCAAGTTCATAAGATTTCAGTCGGACAACATGACAACTGTAGCGTACATCAATCATCAGGAGGGAACAAAGAGTTCCTTAGCGATGAGAGAGGTATCCAAGATCATCAAATGGGCGGAGGATCACTCCTGCCATCTATCTGCAATTCACATCCCAGGAGTAGACAACTGGGAGGCGGATTATCTGAGTCGTCAGACTTTCCATCCGGGGGAGTGGGAACTTCACCCGGAGGTCTTTGCCCAGTTAACTCAACTATGGGGCAACCCAGACATGGATCTGATGGCGTCTCGTCAGAACTCCAAGGTTCCTCGCTACGGGTCCAGATCCAGGGATCCCAAGGCGGCACTGGTGGATGCATTAGTGGTGCCCTGGTCATTCAATCTGGCTTATGTGTTTCCACCGTTCCCTCTCCTTCCCAGGCTTGTAGCCAGGATCAAACAGGAGAAGGCCTCAGTGATTCTAATAGCTCCTGCGTGGCCACGCAGGACTTGGTATGCAGACCTGGTGAATATGTCATCGGTTCCACCATGGAAGCTACCTTTGAGGCAGGATCTTCTAGTTCAAGGTCCATTCAGACATCCAAATCTAGTCTCTCTGCAACTGACTGCTTGGAAATTGAACGCTTGATTCTATCTAAGCGTGGGTTTTCTGATTCGGTTATAGATACTCTGGTTCAAGCAAGGAAACCAGTGACTAGGAAAATTTACTATAATATATGGCAGAAATATATCCGTTGGTGCGATTCCAAAGGATTTTCTTGGAGTAAAATCAAGATTCCTAGAATACTTTCCTTTCTCCAAGAGGGTTTGGATAAAGGTTTGTCAGCTAGCTCTTTAAAAGGACAGATATCTGCTGTGTCTGTTTTGCTACACAAACGACTGGCAGCCGTGCCAGATGTACAGGCGTTTGTACAGGCGTTAGTTAGAATCAAGCCTGTCTACAGACCTATGACTCCTCCATGTAGTCTAAACTTAGTTCTTCAAGGGGTTCCGTTTGAACCCTTACATTCCATAGATATTAAGTTATTATCTTGGAAAGTTCTGTTTTTGGTTGCTATTTCTTCTGCTAGAAGAGTTTCTGAATTGTCTGCTTTGCAGTGTTCTACTCCCTATCTGGTGTTCCATACAGATAAGGTAGTTTTACGTACCAAGCCTGGTTTTCTTCCAAAAGTGGTTTCCAACAGGAATATCAACCAGGAAATAGTTGTTCCTTCCCTGTGTCCGAATCCAGCTTCAAAGAAGGAACGTTTGTTGCACAACCTAGATGTGGTCCGTGCGTTAAAATTCTACTTAGAAGCAACTAAGGATTTTAGACAGACTTCATCCTTGTTTGTCGTTTATTCTGGTAAGAGGAGAGGGCAGAAAGCTACTGCTACCTCTCTTTCCTTTTGGCTGAAAAGCATCATCCGATTGGCTTATGAGACTGCCGGACGGCAGCCTCCTGAACGAATTACAGCTCACTCTACTAGGGCTGTGGCTTCCACATGGGCCTTCAAGAACGAGGCTTCTGTTGATCAGATCTGTAAGGCAGCGACTTGGTCTTCACTGCACACTTTTACCAAATTTTACAAATTCGATACTTTTGCTTCTTTGGAGGCTGTTTTTGGGAGAAAGGTTTTGCAAGCCGTGGTGCCTTCCGTTTAGATTGCCTGACTTGTTCCCTCCCTTCATCCGTGTTCTAAAGCTTTGGTATTGGTTCCCACAAGTAAGGATGAAGCCGTGAACCGGACACACCTATGTAGGAGAAAACAGAATTTATATCTTACCTGATAAATTCCTTTCTCCTACAGTGTGTCCGGTCCACGGCCCGCCCTGGCTTTTTTGTCAGGCTTAAATTTTTTTATCTCTATACACTACAGTCACCACGGCACCCTATAGTTTCTCCTTTTTCTCCTAACCGTCGGTCGAATGACTGGGGGGCGGGGCCAGAGGAGGGGCTATATGGACAGCTTTTGCTGTGTGCCTCTTTGCCATTTCCTGTTAGGGAAGAGAATATTCCCACAAGTAAGGATGAAGCCGTGGACCGGACACACCGTAGGAGAAAGGAATTTATCAGGTAAGATATAAATTCTGTTTTTTTATTTTCAGGTAAAAGAGCTGATTACTATGGGGCAATGCCCCGCAAAAAGCCCTTTTAAGGGCTGGTAAAAGAGCTGATTACTTTTGTAGTTTAGAATAGGGAAGGGAATTTTTTATTTTGGGGGGCTTTTTTATTTTATTAGGTGGCTTAGATTAGGTGTAATTAGTTTAAACTGCTTGTAATTCTTTTTTATTTTTTGTAATTTAGTGTTTGTTTGTTTTTGTATTATAGTATAGTTTATTTTATTGTATTTTATTTTAGATAATTGTAGGTAATGTATTTCATTAATTTATTGATAGTGTAGTGTTAGGTGTATTTGTAACTTAGGTTAGGATTTATTTTACAGGTAATTTTGTAGTTATTTTAACTAGGTAGCTATTAAATAGTTATTAACTATTTAATAGCTATTGTACCTAGTTAAAATAAATACAAAGTTGCCTGTAAAATAAATATAAATCCTAAAATAGCTACAATGTAACTATTAGTTATATTGTAGCTATATTAGGGTTTATTTTATAGGTAAGTATTTAGTTTTAAATAGGATTAATTTAGTTAATTTTAGGAATATTATTTCGTTTAATTTAAATTATATTTATGTTAGGGGGGGTTAGGGGTTAATAACTTTGTTATAGTAGCGGCGACGGTGCGGGCGGGAGATTAGGGGTTAATAATTGTAGGTAGGTGGCGGCGATGTTAGGGAGGGCAGATTAGGGGTTAATAAAATTTATTATAGTGTTTGCGAGGCAGGAGTGCGGCGGTTTAGGGGTTAATACATTTATTATAGTGGCGGCGAGGTCCGGTCGGTAGATTAGGGGTTAATAAGTGTAGTTAGGTAGCAGCGATGTTGGGGGGGCAGATTAGGGGTTAATAAATATAATATAGGGGTCGGCGATGTTAGGGGCAGCAGATTAGGGGTTCATAGGTATAATGTAGGTGGCGGCGGTGTCCGGTCGGCAGATTAGGGGTTAAAAAAAATTATTAGAGTGGGGGGGCCTCGGTTTAGGGGTACATAGGTAGTTTATGGGTGTTAGTGTACTTTAGAGCACAGTAGTTAAGAGCTTTATATTCACGCGTTAGCCCATAAAGCTCTTAACTACTGATTTTTGTTGTTGTTTGGAGTCTTGTCGGTAGCGGGTCTACCGCTCACTTCTCCCAAGACTCCAAATACCAGCGTTAGGCAGATCCCATTGAAAAGATAGGATACACAATTGACGTAAGGGGATCTGCGGTAGCCTGGAATCGTGGTAGGGAAGTGAGCGTTAGACCCTTTCCTGCCTGACTCTAAATACTAGCGGGCTGTAAAAAGCAGCGTTAGGAACCCTTAATGCTTCTTTTGACGGCTAACGCAGAACTCTAAATCTAGGTGTTTGGGTTTCATATCCCTTTAAAAAGGTAAATGGCAAACTTTGAGATTGCAACATACAAATCTTTAATTTACACTAAAAAAATGTAATATACTTTCATAATTTATTTTGACCTCTTTTCTGTATTTGAACTGTAAAATTGTGTTGTTTTTTTACAAATCCTGTAGGAAGTGCATATTCTAGAATTCACATTTTGTACAGTGCAATAGCTAAAATTTAGCTGTCCATAACAGAGATAAAAGGATATTTTATAACAAAAATTATAGTTTCAATGCTTTGCAGTGTAGTTTAATAGCTGATGTGTGTGTATATATGTATATATAAATGACATATCTTTATTAATACAAATGAATGACCTGTAATAAAGTATTTACTTTTACTATAATTATGTGTAATGTAATCATTTATGTTACAATTCTATTTTGTACTTATAGTATAATATGTTGTTGTTATACTAAATTTCATTTTGGGGATCATGTTTTGTTGCATAGAAGTTTTATAATTTAAAAATGTGATTTGATCTATATTTTTTAACTTTTTAATGAACCATAAAAATATATTTGTTAACATGTAAATTTAGCATTCAGAAAAAAAACTTAAAGGGACATTTCTTTCATGTAATTAGCAAGAGTCCATGAGCTAGTGACGTATGGGATATACATTCCTACCAGGAGGGGCAAAGTTTCCCAAACCTCAAAATGCCTATAAATACACCCCTCACCACACCCACAAATCAGTTTTACAAACTTTGCCTCCCGTGGAGGTGGTGAAGTAAGTTTGTGCTAGATTCTACGTTGATATGCGCTTCGCAGCAGGCTGGAGCCCGGTTTTCCTCTCAGTGTGCAGTGAATGTCAGAGGGATGTGAAGAGAGTATTGCCTTTTTGAATTCAATGGTCCCTTCTACGGGATCTATTTCATAGGTTCTCTGTTATCGGTCGTAGAGATTCATCTCTTACCTCCCTTTTCAGATCGACGATATACTCTTATATACCATTACCTCTATTGATTCTCGTTTCAGTACTGGTTTGGCTTTCTACTACATGTAGATGAGTGTCCTGGGGTAAGTAAGCCTTATTTTTTGGGACACTCTAAGCTATGGTTGGGCACTTTTATATAAACTTCTAAATATATGTGTTTAAACATTTATTTGCCTTGATTCAGGATGATCAATATTCCTTATTTCAGACAGTCAGTTTCATTATTTGGGATAATGTATATGAATTAAAAACATTTTTTTCTTACCTTAAAAATTGACTTTTTTCCCTGTGGGCTGTTAGGCTCGCGGGGGCTGAAAATGCTTCATTTTATTGCGTCATTCTTGGCGCAGACTTTTTTGTCGCAAAAAATGTCTTTGTCATTTCCGGCGTCATACTTGTCGCCGGAAGTTGTTCGTGTTTACGTCATTTTTTTTACGTTTTGCGCCAAAAATGTTGGCGTCACCGGATGTGGCGTCATTTTTGGCGCCAAAAGCATTGGGCGCCAATAATGTGGGCGGCTTTTTTGGCGCTAAAAAATTTGGGCGTCATTTTTGTCTCCACCTTTTTTCTTACATTACTTAAGTCTCATTTTTCATTTGCTTCTGGTTGCTAGAAGCTTGTTCATTGGCATTTTTTTCCCATTCCTGAAACTGCCTTTTAAGGAATTTGATAGATTTTGCTTTATATGTTGTTTTTTCTCTTACATATTGCAAGATGTCTCAGATTGACCCTGGATCAGAAGCTACTTCTGGAAAAATGCAGCCTGATGCTGGTTCCACCAAAGTTAAGTGTATCTGCTGTAAACTTGTGGTAACTGTCCCTCCGGCTGTAGTTTGTGATGAATGTCATGATAAACTTGCTAATGCAGATAGTATTTCCATTAGTAATATACCATTACCTGTTGCTGTTCCATCAACATCTAATACTCAGGATGTTCCTGTTAATATAAGAGATTTTGTTTCTAAATCTATTAGGAAGGCTATGTCTGTTATTCCTCCTTCCAGTAAACGGAAAAGGTCTTTTAAAACTTCACATTTTTCAGATGAATTTTTAAATGAACATCATCATTCTGATTTGTCTGTTTCTGATGATGATTTTTCTGGTTCAGAGGATTCTGTCTCAGATATTGACACTGATAAATCTTCAATCAATCAGTTTTTCCTGTCCCTGATGCTATTTCTGAAGTAATTTCTAGGGAATGGAATAATCTGGGTAATTCATTTACTCCTTCTAAAAGGTTTAAGAAATTGTATCCTGTGCCATCTGACAGATTAGAGTTTTGGGACAAAATCCCTAAAGTTGATGGGGCTATCTCTACTCTTGTTAAACGTACTACTATTCCTACGGCAGATAGTACTTCCTTTAAGGATCCTTTAGATAGGAAAATTGATTCCTTTCTAAGGAAAGCTTATTTGTGTTCAGGTAATCTTCTTAGGCCTGCTATTTCTTTGGCTGATGTTGCGGCAGCTTCCACTTTTTGTTTGGAGGCTTTGGCACAACAAGTGTCAGATCATAATACTCATAGCATTGTTAAACTTCTTCAACATGCTAATAACTTTATTTGTGATGCAATCTTTGATATCATTAGAGTTGATGTCAGGTATATGTCTTTAGCTATTTTAGCTAGAAGAGCTTTATGGCTTAAAACTTGGAATGCAGATATGTCTTCTAAGTCAACTTTGCTTTCCCTTTCTTTCCAAGGTAATAAATTGTTTGGTTCCCAGTTGGATTCTATTATTTCAACTGTTACTGGGGGAAAAGGAACTTTTTTACCTCAGGATAAAAAATCTAAAGGTAAATATAGGGCTGCTAATCGTTTTCGTTCCTTTCGTCAGAATAAGGAACAGAAGCCTGATCCTTCCCCTAAAGTAACAGTTTCTGTTTGGAAACAGATCTCCAGTCTGGAATAAATCCAAGCCTTTTAGAAAGCAAAAGCCAGCTCCCAAGTCCACATGAAGGTGCGGCCCTCATTCCAGCACAGCTGGTAGGGGGCAGATTACGATTTTTCAAAGAAATTTGGATCAATTCGATTCACAGTCTTTGGATTCAGATCATTGTTTCACAAAGGTACAGAATAGGTTTCAAAGTAAGGGCTCCTGCAAGAAGATTTTTTCTTTCTCGCATTCCAATAAACCCAGTGAAGGCTCAAGCATTTCTGAAATGTGTTTCAGATCTAGAGTTGGCTGGAGTAATTGTGCCAGTTCCAGTTCTGGAACAGGGTCTGGGGTTTTACTTCAATCTATTCATTGTACCAAAGAAGGAGAATTCCTTCAGACCAGTTCTGGATTTAAAAATATTGAATCATTATGTAAGGATACCAACATTCAAATTGGTAACTATAAGGACTATACTGCCTTTTGTTCAGCAAGGGCATTATATGTCCACAATAGATTTACAGGATGCATATCTGCATATTCCGATTCATCCAGATCACTATCAGTTTCTGAGATTCTCTTTTCTAGACAAGCATTACCAGTTTGTGGCTCTGCCGTTCGGCCTAGCAACAGCTCCAAGGATTTTTTCAAAGGTTCTCGGTGCCCTGCTATCTGTAATCAGAGAACAGGGTATTGTGGTATTTCCTTATTTGGACGATATCTTGGTACTTGCTCAGTCTTCACATTTAGCAGAATTTCATACGAATCGACTTGTGTCATTTCTTCAAGAACATGGTTGGAGGATCAATTTACCAAAGAGTTCATTGATTCCTCAGACAAGGGTAACCTTTTTAGGTTTCCAAATAGATTCAGTGTCCATGATTTTGTCTCTGACGGACAAGAGACGTCTGAAATTGGTTTCAGCTTGTCGAAACCTTCAGTCTCAATCATTCCCTTCGGTAGCCTTATGCATGGAAATTCTAGGTCTTATGACTGCTGCATCGGACGCGTTCCCCTTTGCTCGTTTTCACATGCGACCTCTTCAGCTTTGTATGCTGAACCAGTGGTGCAGGGATTATACAAAGATATCACAGTTAATATATTTAAATCCGATTGTACGACACTCTCTGACGTGGTGGACAGATCACTATCGTTTAGTTCAAGGGGCTTCTTTTGTTCTCCCAACCTGGACTGTGATCTCAACAGATGCGAGTCTGACAGGTTGGGGAGCTGTATAGGGGTCTCTAACAGTGCAGGGGGTTTGGGAATCTCAGGAGGCGAGATTACCCATCAACATTTTGGAACTCCGTGCGATTTTCAGAGCTCTTCAGTCATGGCCTCTTCTGAAGAGAGAATCGTTCATTTGTTTTCAGACGGACAATGTCACAACCGTGGCATATGTCAATCATCAAGGGGGGACTCACAGTCCTCTGGCTATGAAAGAAGTATCTCGAATACTGGTATGGGCGGAATCCAGCTCCTGTCTAATTTCTGCGGTTCACATCCCAGGTGTAGACAATTGGGAAGCGGATTATCTCAGTCGCCAGACGCTACATCCGGGCGAATGGTCTCTTCACCCAGAGGTGTTTCTTCAGATTGTTCAAATCTGGGGTCTTCCAGAAATAGATCTGATGGCCTCTCATCTAAACAAGAAACTTCCCAGGTATCTGTCCAGATCCAGGGATCCTCAGGCGGAGGCAGTGGATGCATTGTCACTTCCTTGGAAGTATCATCCTGCCTATATCTTTCCGCCTCTGGTTCTTCTTCCAAGAGTGATCTCCAAGATTCTAAAAGAGTGTTCGTTTGTTCTGCTGGTGGCTCCAGCATGGCCTCACAGGTTTTGGTATGCGGATATTGTTCGGATGGCTACTTGCCAACCTTGGACTCTTCCGTTAAGACCAGACCTTCTATCTCAAGGTCCTTTTTTCCATCAGGATCTCAAATCATTAAATTTGAAGGTATGGAGATTGAACGCTTGATTCTCAGTCATAGAGGTTTCTGTGACTCCGTAATTAATACTATGTTACAGGCTCGTTAATCTGTGTCTAGGAAGATATATTATCGAGTCTGGAAGACTTACATTTCTTGGTGCTCTTCTCATCAATTTTCCTGGCATTCTTTTAGAATTCCTAGAATTTTACAATTTCTTCAGGATGGTCTGGATAAGGGTTTGTCTGCAAGTTCTTTGAAAGGACAAATTTCTGCTCTTTCTGTGTTGTTTCACAGAAAGATTGCTAATCTTCCTGATATTCATTGTTTTGTACAGGCTTTGGTTCGTATAAAACCTGTCATTAAGTCAATCTCCCCTCCTTGGAGTTTGAATTTGGTTTTGGGGGCTTTACAAGCTCCTCCATTTGAACCTATGCATTCTCTGGACATTAAATTACTTTCTTGGAAAGTTCTGTTCCTTTTGGCCATCTCTTCTGCTAGAAGAGTTTCAGAGTTATCTGCTCTTTCTTGTGAATCTCCTTTTCTGATCTTTCATCAGGATAAGGCGGTGTTGCGGACTTCATTTAAATTTTTACCTAAAGTTGTGAACTCTAACAACATTAGTATAGAAATTGTGGTTCCTTCATTGTGTCCTAATCCTAAGAATTCTAAGGAAAGATCGTTGCATTCTTTGGATGTAGTTAGAATTTGAAATATTATGTTGAAGCTACTAAAGGTTTCCGAAAGACTTCTAGTCTATTTGTTATCTTTTCCGGTTCGAGGAAAGGTCAGAAGGCCTCTGCCATTTCTTTGGCATCTTGGTTAAAATCTTTGATTCATCATGCTTATGTCGAGTCGGGTAAAACTCCGCCTCAAAGGATTACAGCTCATTCTACTAGGTCAGTTTCTACTTCCTGGGCGTTTAGGAATGAAGCTTTGGTTGATCAGATTTGCAAAGCAGCCACTTGGTCTTCTTTGCATACTTTTACTAAATTCTACCATTTTGATGTGTTTTCTTCTTCTGAAGCAGTTTTTGGTAGAAAAGTACTTCAGGCAGCTGTTTCAGTTTGATTCTTCTGCTTATAATTTCAGTTTTTTTTCATTATAAGATTAAAACTTTATTTTGGGGTGTGGATTATTTTTTCAGCGGAATTGGCTGTCTTTATTTTATCCCTCCCTCTCTAGTGACTCTTGATTTTTTTGTATAAAGCACAATTATTCCAATTCCTTATTTTTTTATGCTTTCGCACTTTTTTCTTATCACCCCACTTCTTGGCTATTCGTTAAACTGATTTGTGGGTGTGGTGAGGGGTGTATTTATAGGCATTTTGAGGTTTGGGAAACTTTGCCCCTCCTGGTAGTAATGTTTATCCCATACGTCACTAGCTCATGGACTCTTGCTAATATGAAAGAAATGAATTTATCAGGTAAGTTCTTACATAAATTATGTTTTTCTATATAGTCTATAAAAAACAGCCATTGCATGTCACAATATATTTTTCTTTAAAGAAAAAAAAGAAAAAAAAAAGGAAGTTTAAATTTAAATCAAAACTAAATAAGGACAACTGCCTCTGTTTTACTGATGGCGAGAGAATCTCTCTGCACATAGATGAAAACATTGATTTATTCAAAATAGGAAGGTGTGTTTAAGAAAAGAAAAAACAATTGTTGTAATGCTACTCTCTTTAGATCAACAAAAGAAAATGGTCGACTGCAATGTCCCTTTAAGCATTTTACAAACATGCAAACCACCAATATATACCATTTGTAAGAAGCCAAAATGGGTTCTCAATAGATTAAGTTACTGAAATTGAAAAGGTCCACAAAGCATGCTAGAAAATAGTTTTCTGATGAAGCTATATTTGAAAAGGGATTATCCATTCTGATTTCTACAACAGATAAAAAGCTGTATTACTAAAATCCATCTACATTTACCGATTCTCTAACAGCCACTGTAGCGTTATTGGATGTGGCTCTAGATTTTGGATATAGACAGTTGTAGGAATATTGTGTATGAATGAATCAGAGCTGTACATGCAGGGTAGCAAAGGAAAAATGTGGAACATTAAAATTGGAGGATCTTTGCCAGATTTAGGGCCAGGTTACAAGTGTAGCACTAATTAACGCTCCTACTCGAGCGTTAACTGCACTAGAAGTAAGCTTTTTGTGTGGTTTGGGTTGCGCTCGTATTATGAGTTGAAAGTAAACGGTTATCACTCGCCCACTAACCTGATGTGCACAAAAACCAGAACTTATAAAAAGTGGAAAAAAACCTAACACCCAACTTACGCGCAAACAAGATCGCATATTCTCATGTGCGCTTTCCCGACATAAAAATATTTCACTCATTCCAAATGTTTGCGCTCCACTTGTAATCTGGCCCTCAGTGAGAAACCATAAACACATTCATTTCTAGCTAGAGGTCATTATATACAAAGGTAAAATACAAAGGTATTTAAAGTGTTAATTAAAGAGGTGTGGTCTCACCTGCCTACAGGTACTTAAAGGGACACTTTACCCAAAAAAATTCTTTCGTGATTCAGATTGAGCATGAAATTTTAAGCAACTTTCTAATTTACTCCTATTATCACATTTTCTTCATTCTCTTGGTATCTTTATTTGAAATGCAAGAATGTAAGTTTAGATGCCGGCCCATTTTTGGTGAACATCCTGGGTTGTCCTTGCTGATTGGTGGATAAATTCATCCACCAATAAAAAAGTGCTGTCCAGAGTACTGAAACCAAAAAAAGTTTAGCTGCCTTCTTTTTCAAATAAAGATATCAAGAGAACAAAGACAAATTGATAATAGGAGTAAATTAGAAAGCTGCTTAAAATTGCATGCTCTTTCTGAATTACAAAGGAAAAAATTTGGGTTCAGTGTCCCTTTAAGTTGGCTTATAGATATATACACTGCATGAACATGAATAAGGGTGTTTGACCCGAAACGTTGTTCTGTTTTAATTGCTTTTTGCTGCCCTTTTGATATGGAATAAAAGAAGAATTGGAGATTATAAGTGGTGCTGCTGTGTCTTTGTACTTTGGCATTATCTTTGGGTGTTGGCAGTTAACCCCACACAGAGTGCACACACCTTGGGACATTGTGCTGGATATTAACTCTATTGGAATTTGGAACTTTTTGCTAGCTACCTTATATCCTGTGCACTTACCCATAATGGAGGACATCCAGGAAAACAATGAAATAAGGGAGAAAAAGTATTTGTGTATACAGATGTGGAGGCAGCCCGGATTACTACTTTAGTAATGGGCTCTCGTGATTTTTTAAGGACTCCCCAATCTGAAACCAACATCAACAACTGTGAGAATCTTGCTAAACGCAATATGACATATCAGCTACATGCTTCAACCTTAGCTGAGTACTATAGAATCAAACGTATACCTTAGAATGAGCACAAGGCCAACACTATTGTCTAACAATCAAGAGTACTGCACCAAGTTTGAGAAAATTTTAAATAAATGCTCCTAAGATATAATAGTGCTTACCGTGGAATATTTGTAGAAGGCAATCAATGCTCAAGCTGATGAGATCAAGGAGGTGGAAGCAGGTCTTATTAAATTTGCTAGTAATATTGATGAAGATAAGGCACTGAAAGAAATTAATGATAAGATTGCGAACTTGAGAAAAGATCTTGAACTAAAGAAGAAGACCAAGTTCAATCGTGACGAGCAGGATTACCTGACCGGGGCCGTTACAGATGGACCTGCGATCCACTTGGAAGTCAGAGGAACGTCACTTCCGATTTTGCCCGCAGACGTGAATGGAGGATGCACAAGGCAGTAAGCAGCTCTGAGAAGACCACGGAGTCATCGTCGGGGGAATCAGATATCGGAGGAGACGGGGCGGCAGGAAACAGTGCCGCAAAGCCGGTGAGCAGCAAGCCAGTCCAAGAATACCAAAAGAGGACTCTTCGAGGGACAAGACGCTGATAATCAACATTTCTGGTATGCAACTAACAGAGACTCAGTCTGATGTATTGGAGAAGGGACTTTCTTTTTGTAAACAAGAGAAATGTAATTTCTTTAAATTAGAGCAAGATTTATTTAGGTTCAATAGAAGCCTGAAATTAAAGTAATTATTTTCCAATGCTGACTCTGTTAGGTTGTTACATAATGTTACTGGGTCTTCCAGGGTTGATGAATTGGCTATTAAAACATTAGGCTTAAGAAATAAAAGCACATTTACGCCAGCAGCTTATGATTCTAGCATTTATGTTTTCACGAAGTTTGTTAAAAATGACAGATATTCTTAAGGCACAATGTGATAAGAAGGGATATGCATTATCCCCTAATATTTCTAAGCAAGAAAGTTTAGCCTTGAAGTCATTAAGTAATAAGAAAAAACTGATTTGCAAGCAAGCTGATAAGGGTGGAGCAACTGTGATCTTAGATAGGGGGTATTATATTGATGAAATCCAGGGACAATTGTTTAAATCTGAGTTTTAAATGTCCCTTACCTATGATCCCTCTAAAAATTTTTTGACAGATATTAAAAAATGTGTTCAGGTGGACACTTCCGGGCGGTTGCCAAGATGGCTGACTTATTTTGAATCTGTGTAGACAAGCTGATAAAACCGTTACATATCAGCGGATTGGGCTTCCATCTGCCCTTAATATTCACATATAGTGTATAAAGAATCCCTTGCAACACAAGGAACTACATTGGAGACCCTATTTCCAGCTTTAAAGTACCGGAACGGTGAGCCTTTAGCGGCGGAGTGAATATCTCTGTGGCCTGCACCTAACCCCCCCCAGAGAAACCAGGTAGAGCAGCTACTTCAGCTGCAGGTTGATCTATCTTAGTCATAACACCTGATAATCCTAACAGTACATCATACCCTATACCGTTATCAGTTTTAAGTGTTGGGCCAGTGCTGAAATAATACAGCTGAGATCATGACGAGCATCATGGCAGTAGTCGACAGATGACAGGAAGCGTTGTTACGATCGCTTGATGTTCACTTCTTGTAGCTAGAACAAAAGCTGTGCGACCTCCTTCTGACCAAGCAGCGGACCCCAGAGAATCTAAAGAGCACCCAGTGTGATCACCAGGCACAGACCCTAGGAGACACCGCCACTATTGTTCCACAACAGAACCAGGTGTTTACTTACCCAGGCAAGGGTCGTGGGCATTTACCCACGCTAGATCAGAGTGGAGAGATTGTGCCCAAAGCTACCGGTCTAATTTCCCCAAAGCTTGGACGAGATCGACGATCGGTTGTGGGGACACGGAGAAGGCGGCTGCTCATAATGAGTCCTCCTGTAACTCAGAAAATAACCATACGGGGACCTAACAAAGCACAACAAACTCTCTTAATACCCTCTGTAACACTTCCTAGAGGAATAACTCATGCTGACTTTGGGATCTACATCATCATTGCCGACATTCTGCCTAGCGACCCCCTGGTATCACAGTTTATATGGTGGAGGGGGGTTCTACACGCAAGCTGGGACCCTGGGGGTTTAGTACATCCTGACCTCAGGTGAAGCACAAGGGAGAAATGGTTTTCACAATTCTTAGCTTCCCGGACAGGCTGTGGTCAGTATGGTTGCTACAGTAGAGACTCTCATCAGACTACATGTATTTGGTAGACACCTCGTAACCGAAGGCTATTACTGGATGGAGAGGTGTCATATGAGGGACATTCTAGCTCTAATGCCAGCTGCCCATTATGTGACATATTTTGTGTTCCTATGTTTTGTGAGCAGCCCAGCAGTGAAACAGTTAATAAGGAAAACGCACCTTGCCGTCTGCATTGTGTAGTGTTTGCTAATTGCTCTAATTAACTGTTTCACTGCTGGGCTGCTCACAAAACTGGCCTTAAAGGGAACACTGATTGTAACTATTTTATGTTTGAGGACACATATTATGTGCAAAAAACAGGGAACAGCTATGGGGTCCAACGTCGCTCCCACCTATGCCAATATTTTTATGAATACCTTAGAGGAAAGATTTGTATATGAAAATAAACTTTTTCTTCTGTGTGGCACCACTTGGTGACGCTACATAGACAATATTTTTGGCATCTGGTGGGTCAACGTTGGCACCCTCCAGCGTTTTGTGCTGGAATTGAATTCTGCCACAAGAAGCATGAACTTCACATTGTCCTGGAGTGAAGAGTCTATAAACTTTTTAGACACCAAGGTATATAAGGATGGGGGTGTACTAAAAACTGATCTGTATAGGAAGGACACAGCTAAGAATAGTCTCCTTCACTAAAGCAGCGCACATGCCCCAGCTTTAATTAGGTCTCTTCCTTTTAGCCAAATACTTAAGGTGAGAAGGATTGTGAGAGATGATTCCTTGGCCCTTGTAAGACTTAAGGAGATGGGTGACAGATTTGTAGAGCGATGGTATCCATATAGCATGGTAGAGGATGTTATTAATAAGGTTTTCTGAATTACCGAAAGGAAGGGTTAATAAAGAGAATAGCCAAAATAAGAAGGACCCTGACAGGATGGTATTTGTTTCAGAATATAATGCCTATAGCCCAAGAATACAAAGAATACTAAGAAAACATTGGCACATTTTAAGTGAGTGTAACCCTGAAGTGAAAGCCTTTAAACAGCCACCTATGCCGGCATATACTAGACTTCCCAGCCTAAGAGATAAGATAATTAGGGCTGATGTGGGTAGTAAAAAGAAAAGCAGACAGGGCTTTATAACCTCAGAGAATAATGGCTGTTTCCCCTGCCTTAATTATTCAAATTGTAACAATATGAATAAAGGAGATAGTTTTACTCACCCCTTAACCGGTCAGAAATTCAGGATTAAATGGTACTATAATTGTAATGCCCCTTTTATAATATATCTAATTAAGTGTCCATGTGGCATAATTTATATTGGCGGGACGACCCAACGGGTCAGAGATAGAATCCTACAACATAAATAAAATATTAGGACCAATGATCTTAATGCCCCTGTAGCATACCATTTAAAAAAAAAAAAAAAAATACTATCTCACAGTTAAGGTTTCAAAATTATTGATTATGTACCCATGCCCAGAAGAGGAGGTAATAGGGGATTACTCCTTAAGAGGCGTGAAGCGTTTTGGATAAATAAACTGGAGTCATTAATCCCCATAGGTATGAATAGAGAACTGTATTTGAGTGTATTCATATAAAGGCTGTTTTCTAGGGGGATTTGGATAAAGTTATGTGGCATAGTGTTCATTGTCTTTGATTTAATCTGTATGTTAGAACTGCTGCTTTCCATGTCTGTTTAGATGTGTTTTAAACTGTATAAATGTATTTTTTATTAAAAAATATTATATACAGGTGTAGACCACTAGAGGTCATTATATACAAAAGGTTAACTACAAAGGTGTATTTAAAGTGTTAAAGAGGTGTGGTCTCACCTGCCTACAGGTACTTAAGTTGGTTATATATACTGCATGAACATGAATAAGGGTGTTTGACCCGGAACGTTGTTCTGTTTTAATTGCTTTTTGCTGCCATTTTGATATGGAATAAGAGAAGATTTGGAGATTTTAAGTGGTGCTGCTGTGTCTTTGTACTTTGACATTAATTTCAGGGATGGGGGTGGACGTATCTGGTTATCTAACACTGCCTTTCTGCTTGTGAAAAGAATATTAAATCTTTATGGTTCTTATACACAAAATAATTATGTGAATTTAGATTATGATGTTAATTTTTTGCGGGAAGGGGGATATCAAACTCATGATACAGACAGAGCATAGAATTAAAAAATATCAACATTTCCAATTTATTTTAATATCAAATTTTCCTCTCTTGGTATCTGTTGAAATGTAGCACATTTTCATGAGAGTATACTGAAGTAGGTTCAGGAAAGCCTGCACCTTTCGAGATTAGAGGATAGAAGATAGAGATAGAGATATCTCGTTACATACCCTGATGATGCTGTCTCGGAAAGGTGCTATATTTCAACAAAAAATACCAAGAAAAAGAGGGAAAATTCATAATAGAATAAAGGGACAGTCAACACCAGAATTGTTGTTGTTTAAAAATAAAGATAATCCCTTTATTACCCATTCCCTAGGTTTGCATAACCAACAGTTATAATTATACACGTTATACCTCTGTAATTACCTTGTATCTAAACCTCAGCAAACTGCCCCCTTATTTCAGTTCTTTTGACAGACTTGCATTTTAGCCAAATTTAGCCAAATTCACGTGCATGAGCTCAAATGTTATCTACAGTATATGAAACACGTGAACTAATGCCCTCTAGTGGTGAAAAACTATCAAAAGGCATTTAGATTAGAGGCGGCCTTCAAGGTCTAAGAAATTAGCATATGAACCTCTTAGGTTTAACTTTCAACTAAGAATACCAAGAGAATAAAGCAAAATTGGTGATAAAAGTAAATTGGAAAGTTGTTTAAAATTACATGCCCTATTTGAAACATGAAAGTTTTTTTTGGACTTGACTGTCCCTTAAATTTAAAAGTTTTTATTTTTAACTGCACTCTATGGGCCAGATTACAAGTGGGGCGCTCGTTTACAAACACTGCCAGAAGTAAACTTTTTAGGTTAGCAGGCATATTACAAGTTGAAAGTAAAATGTTTGCACGTGAGTGACAGCCGACACTTGAGGATTTAGGATATCGCAACCATTTTAACTTCAAAAGAATGCACAAACTAAAAAAAAACAACGCTTATTGCTTGTGCGCTTACCGTGTAGTAAGACCAACTGCGCTAACCCCAAGGTAGTTATGAATATTTTTAATTCCAATGTTCTTTACATGTTCTATTTATTTTTAAATAGAATATATATATATATATATATATATATATATATATATATATATATATACACACACACACACACACACACACACACATACACACAGTATATAGATATATATATATATATATATATATATATATATATACACACACACATACACACAGTATATATATATATATATATATATACACACACATATACATACACACACACATATAGAAATATATGTTTATATATATTAAGAATTTTTTTCCCTATGTGAAGAACATTGGAATGTAAAACACATGATTAAATATTAAAATGTATTAGCAATTATTTCTTCTGTTAAGTGTGATCAGTCCACGGGTCATCATTACTTGTGGGATATTAACTGCTCCCCTACAGGAAGTGCAAGAGGATTCACCCAGCAGAGTTGCTATATAGCTCCTCCCCTCTACGTCACCCCCAGTCATTCTCTTGCACCCAACGACTAGATAGGATGTGTGAGAGGACTATGGTGATATATTTAGTTTTTATATCTTCAATCAAAAGTTTGTTATTTTATAATAGCACCGGAGTGTGTTATTCCTTCTCTGGTAGAATTTGAAGAAGAATCTACCTGAGTTTTTCTATGATTTTAGCCGGAGTAGTTAAGATCATATTGCTGTTTCTCGGCCATCTGAGGAGAGGTAAACTTCAGATCAGGGGACAGCAGGCAGATTAATCTGCAAAGAGGTATGTAGCAGTTTATTATTTTCTGACATGGAATTGATGAGAAAATCCTGCCATACCGTTATAATGTAAACTCAGCCTTGAATGCAGTAGATGTAGCTGATATCAGGCTGTCATGTATGTATATTTTACACTTCAGTTTTCTGGGAAATGGTACTTCTCTGGCTTTTAAACTGTATACATAGACTTAACCTATTTTGCAGGGACTTGCAATAGGTTTTAAATGACAATTAATTATTGAGGTAAAACGTTTTTTTGCTGGCATGTAAAAACGTTTTTTTCTCTGAGGTACTGGGTGAAAAAATGTTTTGGGCACTTTTTTTCCACTTGGCAATAGTTTTGATTTAAATTAGAGCAGTTCACTGATCCCTCTCACTGTTATGTGTGTGGGGGAGGGGCCATTTTGGTGCTTTCACTATGCATCAGAAAAACTCAGTCAGAGGTTCATTTTCTTCCTGCATGATCCGGTTCATCTCTACAGAGTTCAGGGATCTCAAGAGTCTTTTTTGAGGGAAGTAATCATTCACAGCAGAGCTGTGCTGATTGTATTGACTGTGATATAAAAAACGTTTATTTGTGTATTTTTTTCTGCTGCCTGGGTTAGTTATCATTTGCTGAGGGGAACAATCCTTTGCTAAAACTGTATATTCTGACAAAGATTGATGCTATAACTTAATTATTTTATCTGTTATAATATTTTCTGTGCTTCTTAAAGGCACAGTTTGTTTTCATATTATTTGTAAATTACTTTGAAAAGTATTTCCAAGTTGCTGTTTATTTGCTAGTGTGTTAAACATGTCTGATTCAGAGGAATATCTCTGTGCTATATGTGTTAATGCCAAAGTGGAGCCCAATAGAAATTTATGTACTAAATGTATTGATGCTACTTTAAAAAATAGTCAATCTGTACAAATTGAACATATTTCACCAAACAACGAGGGGAGAGTTATGCCGACTAACTCGCCTCACGTGTCAGTACCTGCATCTCCCGCTCAGGAGGTGCGTGATATTGTAGCGCCGAGTGCATCTGGGCGGCCATTACAAATCACATTACAAGATATGGCTACTGTTATGACTGAAGTTTTGGCTAAACTACCAGAACTAAGAGGTAAACGTGATCACTCTGGGATGAGAACAGAGTGCGCTGATAATGCAAGGGCCATGTCTGATACTGCGTCACAGTTTGCAGAACGTGAAGACGGAGAGCTTCATTCTGTGGGTGACGGTTCTGATCCAAATAAACTGGACTCAGACATTTCAAATTTTAAATTTAAGCTTGAGAACCTCCGTGTGTTACTAGGGGAGGTATTAGCGGCTCTGAATGATTGTACCACAGTTGCAATCCCAGAAAAAATGTGTAGGTTGGATAAATATTTTGCGGTACCGACGAGTACTGACGTTTTTCCTATACCTAAGAGACTTACTGACATTGTTACTAAGGAGTGGGATAGACCCGGTGTGCCTTTCTCACCCCCTCCTATATTCAGAAAAATGTTTCCAATAGACGCCGCCACACGGGACTTATGGCAAATGGTCCCTAAGGTGGAGGGAGCAGTTTCTACTTTAGCTAAGCGTACCACTATCCCAGTGGAGGATAGCTGTGCTTTTTCAGATCCAATGGATAAAAAATTAGAGGGTTACCTTAAGAAAATGTTTGTTCAACAAGGGTTTATATTGCAACCTCTTGCATGTATTGCGCCTGTCACGGCTGCAGCAGCATTTTGGTTTGAGTCTCTGGAAGAGACACTTCAATCATCCACACTAGATGACATCACACACAAACTTAAATTCCTTAAGTTAGCTAATTCATTTATTTCAGATGCCGTAGTACATTTAACTAAACTTGCGGCTAAAAATTCAGGATTCGCCATTCAGGCACGCAGAGCTCTGTGGCTAAAATCCTGGTCAGATGATGTTACGTCTAAATCTAAATTGCTTAATATTCCTTTCAAAGGGCAGACCTTATTCGGGCCCGGCTTGAAAGAGATTATTGATGACATTACAGGAGGTAAAGGTCATGCCCTGCCTCAGGACAAGGCCAAAGCCAAGGCTAGACAGTCCAATTTTCGTTCCTTTCGTAATTTCAAAGCAGAAGCAGCATCAACTTCCTCTGCACCAAAACAGGAAGGAGCTGTTGCTCGCTACAGACAAGGCTGGAAACCTAACCAGTCCTGGAACAGGGGCAAACAGGCCAGAAAACCTGCTGCTGCCCCTAAGACAGCATGAATTGAGGGCCCCCGATCCGGGACCGGATCTAGTGGGGGGCAGACTTTCCCTCTTCGCCCAGGCTTGGGCAAGAGATGTTCAGGATCCCTGGGCGTTAGAGATCATATCTCAGGGATACCTTCTGGACTTCAAATCCTCTCCCCCAAGAGGGAGATTTCATCTGTCAAGGTTGTCAACAAACCTATCAAAGAAGGAAGCGTTTCTACGCTGCGTACAAGATCTTTTATTAATGGGAGTGATCCATCCAGTTCCGCGGTTGGAACAAGGACAAGGGTTTTACTCAAATCTGTTTGTAGTTCCCAAAAAGAGGGAACCTTCAGGCCAATCTTGGATTTAAAGATCCTAAACAAATTCCTAAGAGTTCCATCGTTCAAGAAGGAAACTATTCGAACAATTTTGCCCATGATCCAAGAGGGTCAGTACTTGACCACAGTGGATTTAAAGGATGCTTACCTTCACATACCGATTCACAGAAGTCATTACCGGTATCTAAGGTTTGCCTTTTTAGACAGGCATTACCAGTTTGTAGCTCTTCCATTCGGACTGGCTACGGCTCCAAGAATCTTCACAAAGGTTCTGGGCACTCTTCTGGCGGTACTAAGACCGCGAGGAATTTCAGTAGCTCCGTACTTAGACGACATACTGATACAAGCTTCAAGCTTTCAAACTGCCAAATCTCATACAGAGATAGTACTGGCATTTCTAAGGTCGCATGGATGGAAAGTGAACTAAGAGAAAAGTTCTCTCTTTCCACTCACAAGAGTTCCCTTCCTGGGGACTCTGATAGATTCTGTAGAAATGAAGATTTACCTGACAGAGGACAGGTTAACAAAACTTCAAAATGCATGCCGTGTCCTTCATTCCATTCAAGAGACCAGAAATTCTCTTCTATGGTGGCTTTATCGGCCACATCTGTCCAGGGGAATGCCATTCAGCAGGCCAGACTGGTCAATTGTAACAACAGACGCCAGCCTACTAGGTTGGGGCGCTGTCTGGAATTCTCTGAAGGCTCAGGGACTATGGAATCAGGAGGAGAGTCTTCTTCCAATAAACATTCTGGAATTGAGAGCAGTCCTCAATGCTCTTCTGGCTTGGCCCCAGTTAGCAACTCGGGGGTTCATCAGGTTCCAGTCGGACAACATCACGACTGTAGCTTATATCAACCATCAGGGAGGGACAAGAAGCTCCCTAGCAATGATGGAAGTATCGAAGATAATTCGCTGGGCAGAGTCTCACTCTTGCCACCTGTCTGCAATCCACATCCCGGGAGTGGAGAACTGGGAGGCGGATTTCTTAAGTCGTCAGACTTTTCATCCGGGGGAGTGGGAACTTCATCCAGAGGTCTTTGCCCAAATACTTCCACGTTGGGGCAAACCAGAGATAGATCTCATGGCGTCTCGACAGAACGCCAAGCTTCCGCGCTACGGGTCCAGATCCAGGGATCCGGGAGCGGTCCTGATAGATGCCTTGACAGCACCATGGACCTTCAGGATGGCTTATGTGTTTCCACCTTTCCCGATGCTTCCTCGATTGATTGCCAGAATCAAACAGGAGAAAGCATCAGTGATTCTAATAGCGCCTGCATGGCCACGCAGGACTTGGTATACAGATCTGGTGGACATGTCATTCTGTCCACCTTGGTCGTTACCTCTGAAACAGGACCTTCTTATTCAGGGTCCTTTCAAACATCAAAATCTAACTTCTCTGAAGCTGACTGCTTGGAAATTGAACGCTTGATCTTATCAAAGCGTGGTTTTTCTGAGTCAGTTATTGATACCTTAATACAGGCTAGGAAGCCTGTCACCAGAAAGATTTACCATAAAATATGGCGTAAATACCTATATTGGTGCGAATCCAAAGGTTACTCTTGGAGTAAGGTTAGGATTCCTAGGATATTGTCTTTTCTACAAGAAGGTTTAGAAAAGGGGTTATCCGCTAGTTCCTTAAAGGGACAGATCTCAGCTCTGTCCATTCTGTTACACAAGCGTCTGTCAGAAGTTCCAGACGTTCAGGCTTTTTGTCAGGCTTTGGCCAGGATTAAACCTGTGTTTAAAGCTGTGGCTCCACCATGGAGTTTAAACCTTGTTCTTAACGTTTTACAGGGTGTTCCGTTTGAACCCCTTCATTCCATTGATATAAAGTTGTTATCTTGGAAAGTTCTATTTTTAATGGCTATTTCCTCGGCTCGAAGAGTCTCTGAGTTATCAGCCTTACATTGTGATTCTCCTTATTTGATTTTTCACTCGGATAAGGTAGTTCTGCGTACTAAGCCTGGGTTCTTACCTAAGGTAGTCACTAACAGGAATATCAATCAGGAGATTGTTGTTCCATCCTTGTGCCCAAATCCTTCTTCGAGGAAGGAACGTCTTTTGCACAATCTGGATGTAGTTCGTGCCCTTAAATTTTATTTACAGGCAACTAAAGATTTTCGACAAACGTCTTCCCTGTTTGTCGTTTACTCTGGTCAGAGGAGAGGTCAAAAAGCTTCTGCTACCTCTCTCTCTTTTTGCCTTCGTAGCATAATTCGTTTAGCTTATGAGACTGCTGGACAGCAGCCTCCTGAAAGAATTACAGCTCATTCCACTAGAGCTGTGGCTTCCACTTGGGCCTTTAAGAATGAGGCCTCTGTTGAACAGATTTGCAAGGCTGCAACTTGGTCTTCGCTTCATACTTTTTCCAAATTTTACAAATTTGACACTTTTGCTTCCTCGGAGGCTATTTTTGGGAGAAAGGTTCTTCAGGCAGTGGTTCCTTCTGTATAAAGAGCCTGCCTATCCCTCCCGTCATCCGTGTACTTTTGCTTTGGTATTGGTATCCCACAAGTAATGATGACCCGTGGACTGATCACACTTAACAGAAGAAAACATAATTTATGCTTACCTGATAAATTCCTTTCTTCTGTAGTGTGATCAGTCCACGGCCCGCCCTGTTTTTTAAGGCAGGTAAATATTTTTTAAATTATACTCCAGTCACCACTACACCCTTGGCTTCTCCTTTCTCGTTGGTCCTTGGTCGAATGACTGGAGGTGACGTAGAGGGGAGGAGCTATATAGCAACTCTGCTGGGTGAATCCTCTTGCACTTCCTGTAGGGGAGCAGTTAATATTTCACAAGTAATGATGACCCGTGGACTGATCACACTACAGAAGAAAGGAATTTATCAGGTAAGCATAAATTATGTTTTTTCTTGTTTTTTGAGTGGAAAGGGCTCAAAAGTATATTTACTTATGTATATATGTGTTTATATGCATGTCTATACATACATACACATAAACATAAATACCAATGTATACTCATATATACACATAGGTATATATACACATACATACACATATTTAGAAATGTATACATATGTTTATAGACATAATAGCCCTTTCCATTCAGATACCTTGTCATATACCATACACCTTTTAACCCTTATAATCTTTTTTTTTCAAATATTTAAATGAATGTTTTTTTGTAGATAGTGTAATATACGAGTAATATTTTATTTCAATATATTTATGTTGTGTTTGGTACAACTTTTATTAAGCTCTAACCCTTTACTTGTAAATACAGCACAAGTTAGTGTGGGGCACGATATTTCAGTATCGTTCACGCTAATATTAGTGCGCCACTTGTCATCTAGCCCTGTATCTGAAACATGTAAGTTTAGTTCTAATATCTGTCCTCATGTAAGACTCATCTGCGCATAGTGTGAGGATTGGCTGTCTACTCATTGCATACACACACAGGCACTATGTAACCTAGTAGTACGATTACTTACTGTCCGTCTACTCATTGCGTACAGACACAGGCACTATGTAACCTAGTAGTACGATTATTTACTTGCTGTCTACTCATTGTGTACACACACAGGCACTATGTAACCTAGTAGTACAATTATTCACTGGCTGTCTACTCATTGCATACACACACAGGCACTATGTAACCTAGTAGTACGATTATTTACTGGCTGTCTACTCATTGTGTACACACACAGGCACTATGTAACCTAGTAGTACAATTATTCACTGGCTTTCTACTTCTTGCGTACACACACAGGCACTATGTAACCTAGTACTGTAGTACGATTATTCACTGGCTGTCTGCTCATTGTGTACATACACAGGCACTATGTAACCTAGTAGTACGATTATTCACTGGCTGTCTACTCATTGTGTACAGACACAGGCACTATGTAACCTAGTAGTACAATTATTCACTGGCTGTCTACTCATTGTGTACACACACTGGCACTATGTAATCTAGTAGTACGATTATTCACTGACTGTCTACTCATTGTGTACACACACTAACTCTATGTAACCTAGTAGTACAATTATTCACTGGCTGTCTGCTCATTGTGTACACACACTGGCACTATGTTACCTAGTAGTAAGATTATTCACTGGCTGTCTACTCATTGTGTACACACACTGGCACTATGTAACCTAGTAGTACGATTATTCACTGACTGTCTACTCATTGTGTACAGACACTGGCACTATGTAACCTAGTAGTACGATTATTTTCTGGCTGTCTACTCATTGCGTACAAACACTGGCACTATGTAACCTAGTAGTACAATTATTCACTGGCTGTCTGCTCATTGTGTACACACACTGGCACTATGTTACCTAGTAGTACGATTATTCACTGGCTGTCTACTCATTGTGTACACACACTGGCACTATGTAACCTAGTAGTACGATTATTCACTGACTGTCTACTCATTGTGTACAGACACTGGCACTATGTAACCTAGTACTGTAGTACGATTATTCACTGGCTGTCTGCTCATTGTGTACATACACAGGCACTATGTAACCTAGTAGTACGATTATTCACTGGCTGTCTACTCATTGTGTACAGACACAGGCACTATGTAACCTAGTAGTACAATTATTCACTGGCTGTCTACTCATTGTGTACACACACTGGCACTATGTAATCTAGTAGTACGATTATTCACTGACTGTCTACTCATTGTGTACACACACTAACTCTATGTAACCTAGTAGTACAATTATTCACTGGCTGTCTGCTCATTGTGTACACACACTGGCACTATGTTACCTAGTAGTAAGATTATTCACTGGCTGTCTACTCATTGTGTACACACACTTGCACTATGTAACCTAGTAGTACGATTATTCACTGACTGTCTACTCATTGTGTACAGACACTGGCACTATGTAACCTAGTAGTACGATTATTTTCTGGCTGTCTACTCATTGCGTACAAACACTGGCACTATGTAACCTAGTAGTACAATTATTCACTGGCTGTCTGCTCATTGTGTACACACACTGGCACTATGTTACCTAGTAGTACGATTATTCACTGGCTGTCTACTCATTGTGTACACACACTGGCACTATGTAACCTAGTAGTACGATTATTCACTGACTGTCTACTCATTGTGTACAGACACTGGCACTATGTAACCTAGTACTGTAGTACGATTATTCACTGGCTGTCTGCTCATTGTGTACATACACAGGCACTATGTAACCTAGTAGTACGATTATTCACTGGCTGTCTACTCATTGTGTACAGACACAGGCACTATGTAACCTAGTAGTACAATTATTCACTGGCTGTCTACTCATTGTGTACACACACTGGCACTATGTAATCTAGTAGTACGATTATTCACTGACTGTCTACTCATTGTGTACACACACTAACTCTATGTAACCTAGTAGTACAATTATTCACTGGCTGTCTGCTCATTGTGTACACACACTGGCACTATGTTACCTAGTAGTAAGATTATTCACTGGCTGTCTACTCATTGTGTACACACACTGGCACTATGTAACCTAGTAGTACGATTATTCACTGACTGTCTACTCATTGTGTACAGACACTGGCACTATGTAACCTAGTAGTACGATTATTTTCTGGCTGTCTACTCATTGCGTACAAACACTGGCACTATGTAACCTAGTAGTACAATTATTCACTGGCTGTCTGCTCATTGTGTACACACACTGGCACTATGTAACCTAGTACTGTAGTACGATTATTCACTGGCTGTCTACTCATTGTGTACACACACTGGCACTATGTAACCTAGTAGTACGATTATTCACTGACTGTCTACTCATTGTGTACAGACACTGGCACTATGTAACCTATTTTCTGGCTGTCTACTCATTGCGTACAGACACTGGCACTATGTTACCTAGTAGTATGATGATTATGATGCACTGATGCTGTATTCCTGTTTACTAGGTGGAGCGTGAGATTCACTGACTGTTTACTCATTGTGTACACACATTAACTCTATGTAACCTAGTAGTACAATTATTCACTGGCTGTCTGCTCATTGTGTACACACACTGGCACTATGTTACCTAGTAGTACGATTATTCACTGGCTGTCTACTCATTGTGTACACACACTGGCACTATGTAACCTAGTAGTACGATTATTCACTGGCTGTCTACTCATTGCGTACAGACACAGGCACTATGTTACCTAGTAGTATGATGATTATGATGCACTGACGCTGTATTCCTGTTTACTAGGTGGAGCGTGAGATTGCAATTCTGAAGCTAATAGAACATCCGCACGTTCTAAAGCTGCACGATGTGTATGAGAACAAGAAATACTTGTAAGTATATAACGTATTATGGTAGGTGTATTGCACCATCTGTCCCTGCCATCTGTAAACATCTGACCTGCTTTCTTTAATATTATCCTCATCTTTCTTTTTGAATTTTATGTTATTTTAGATATCTACATAATGACCAAGGTCCTGATGGTCTAAATGTCTTTTGGTTTGCAAGATTATTAATGAATTCTGCCAGTACTTCTATTTCCCTGGTAGAATTATCTAAAGCCACTTTTTCCCTGTAAGCAGAGTGACTCGCTAAGGGGCGTATACGGCATTTTCGTATGGGGAGGAGATGCATACATTACAAAAGTGCACAATAAAATTTGTGTTTTAGAAATAATTGAAAGGAATAATTGAACTATTCATGTAAAAATAGACAGTAAACAATTGTATAGTTAAACAATCATAACAAAATTCTTCACCAAAAATCATATTTTATCAAAAACATAAAATTTGTATGTAAATTACACAGGAAAACATTTATTAAATATGCACAGCGTAAATTGTAATTGTAGTACACTGGATGTGCAAAAATCCCTTTGAAATTCGTACTTGAAAATACAAAGCATAATTGTTGTTTTTTTGTAAAATGTGCTGAACCTCGACGTTCATTGGGCGTATATGAAAATGTCTCTAATCCTTGCGTAATATAATTCTGTAAAGATTTTCGCACTACAGATCTCACAGTTTTTTCTCACAAACTAAAAGGTGTTGAGCTTTTCTCAAAGTTCTTATGACCTTAATAGACAAACACATGTATGCAAAAATATAGGCAATTGTAAGATGCTATACACAAAAAGAGCGTAATGTGGTGATTTATACTGGGTGTAGGATTTAATTTTCTTCTATAAGGTACGAAGAGTCCACGGATTCATCCTTTACTTGTGGGATATTATCCTCCTGCTAACAGGAAGTGGCAAAGAGCACCACAGCAGAGCTGTCTATATAGCTCCTCCCTTAGCTCCACCCCCCAGTCAGTCTCTTTGCCTACTCTAAGTACTAGGAAGGGTAAAGGGAAAGAGGTGATTGGAGAACTGGGAAGCGGATTTTCTAAGTCGTCAGACTTTTCATCCGGGGGAGTGGGAACTCCATCCGGAGGTGTTTGCACAATTGATTCAGCAATGGGGCACACCAGAATTGGATCTGATGGCATCTCGTCAGAACGCCAAACTTCCTCGTTACGGGTCCAGGTCAAGGGATCCTCAGGCAGTACTGATAGATGCTCTAGCAGTACCCTGGTCGTTCAACCTGGCTTATGTGTTTCCACCATTTCCTCTCCTTCCTCGTTTGATTGCCAGAATCAAACAGGAGAGAGCTTCGGTGATTTTGATAGCACCTGCGTGGCCACGCAGGACTTGTTATGCAGACCTGGTGGACATGTCATCTCTTCCACCATGGACTCTGCCACTGAGACAGGACCTTCTGATTCAAGGTCCGTTCCAGCATCCAAATCTAGTTTCTCTGCGGCTGACTGCTTGGAGATTGAACGCTTGATCTTATCCAAGCGGGGTTTCTCTGAGTCGGTCATAGATACCTTGATTCAGGCTCGAAAGCCTGTCACCAGGAAAATTTATCATAAGATATGGCATAAATATCTTTATTGGTGTGAATCCAAAGGCTACTCATGGAGTAAGATCAGGATTCCTAGGATTTTGTCCTTTCCCCAAGAAGGATTGGAGAAGGGGTTATTAGCTAGTTCCTTAAAGGGACAGATATCTGCTTTATCAATTCTACTGCACAAGCATCTGGCAGATGTTCCAGACGTTCAGTCGTTCTGTCAGGCTTTAGTTAGAATCAAGCCTGTGTTTAAACCTGTTGCTCCGCCATGGAGTTTGAATTTAGTTCTTAAAGTTCTTCAAGGGGTTCCGTTTGAACCTATGCATTCCATAGATATTAAGCTTCTATCTTGGAAAGTTCTGTTTTTAGTTGCTATCTCTTTGGCTCGAAGAGTTTCTGAACTATCTGCATTGCAATGCGACTCGCCTTATCTTGTTTTCCATGCTGATAAGGTGGTTTTGCGTACCAAACCTGGATTCCTTCCTCAGGTTGTTACTAATAGGAATATCAATCAGGAAATTGTTGTTCCTTTTCTGTGTCCTAATCCTTCCTCTAAGAAGGAGCGTCTGTTGCACAACTTGGACGTGGTTCGTGCTTTGAAGTTTTACTTACAAGCGACCAAAGATTTCCGTCAAACATCTTCTTTGTTTTGTTGTCTATTCTGGAAAACGTAGAGGTCAAAAAGCTACGGCTACCTCTCTTTCTTTTTGGCTGAAAAGCATCATCCGTTTGGCATACGAGACTGCTGGACAGCAGCCTCCTGAAAGGATTACAGCTCACTCTACTAGAGCGGTGGCTTCCACATGGGCTTTTAAAAATGATGCTTCTGTTGAACAGATTTGTAAGGCTGCGACTTGGTCTTCGCTTCATACCTTTTCAAAATTTTACAAATTTGATAATTTTGCTACTTCGGAGACTATTTTTGGGAGAAAAGTTCTTCAAGCAGTGGTGCCTTCTGTTTAACCATCTGTCTTGTCCCTCCCGTTCATCCGTGTCCTGTAGCTTTGGTATTGTATCCCACAAGTAAAGGATGAATCCATGGACTCGTCGTACCTTATAGAAGAAAAGTAAATTTATGATTACCTGATAAATGAATTTCTTCTATGGTACGACGAGTCCACGACCCGCCCTGTCATTTTAAGACAGATTATATTTTTTTATTTTAAACTTCAGTCACCTCTGCACCTTGTAGTTTCTCCTTTTTCTTCCTGTACCTTCGGTCGAATGACTGGGGGGTGGAGCTAAGGGAGGAGCTATATAGACAGCTCTGCTGTGGTGCTCTTTGCCACTTCCTGTTAGCAGGAGGATAATATCCCACAAGTAAAGGATGAATCCGTGGACTCGTCGTACCATAGAAGAAATTAATTTATCAGGTAAGCATAAATTTACTTTTTAAAGTGCGCCCCTGCTCACTGCTAACTTTGTTCTATGGAGCAAAGTTTCCCTTTCCAGTGACTTCCATTACTTTCAATAGGAGACATCTCGCCACTCGCAGGGACTGCCCCTTTTTTTACAATAATTCCACCAGGGCAGCCTCTGCGAAGGTCGGCGTAAAAAAACACGTCTGATCTGGTGAGGTTTAGATCATTGGGCCCCTAGTCACATAGCCCTGAAACTCTACTTGCCTCCAGTATCTTAGTGACCCCTTCTGCTCCCTAATGCCTTTTTATTACACCTTTTATTATTACTTTATCCACTCTTTCCCCACCCTAATAGGGACATTAAAGCAATTTGTATATATGTTTGGAATACATCAGAAATTGTCACTGCATTGCTAATGTTTTGTATACAAAATGCATTCAATTTTAAGCATTTCATTTTATTATTTTGTGTAATTTGCCTTATATTGTAGTCCAGGGGCATACTCTTAGAAATGCCTCTTCAGAATTGTTTGTCTTAAAGGGCCAGTCTACACTAAAATTGTTATTGTTTTAAAAGATAGACAATGCCTTTACTACCCATTCCCCAGCTTTGCACAACCAAAGTTTTTATATACATATAATTTATAACATTTAAAACTCTAAATTTCTGCATGTTTCTAAGCCACTACAGACAGCCTCTTATCACATGCTTTTTTAATTAGCTTTTCAAAACAGGAGACTGCTAGTTCATGTGGGCCATATAGGTAACATTGGCTCACGCCCAAGGAGTTATTTAAGAGTCAGCACAACGCAGCACTAATTGGATAAAATGCAAGTCGATAGATAATAAATAAAAAGTCATGTGATCAGGGGATGCTTATATACCAGTGATTTTTAACCTTTTTTTTGCCGTGGCACACTTTTTTACATTAAAAAATCCTGTGGCACACCATCATCCCAAAATGTAAAAAAAAATCACACATTGTAGCCTAATACAGCATATATATATATACACATACACACAAACACACACATATTGTATGTATTGTGCTGTTATGCCATGCCTCCTAGAAACTACCCCTGCACTGGGAGTAAAAAACAAGCAAAGTTTAAAAAATATGTCACACTGTTGTCAGTCTGCTGTGGCACACCTGAGGATCTTTCACGGCACACTAGTGTGCCACGGCACACTGGTTGAAAAACACTGTTATATACACAAGGTAATCACAGAGGTAAAAAGTATATTATTATAACTGTGTTGGTTGTGCAAAACTGGGGATTACCTATCTTTTAAAATACAAATTCGGGTGTAGACTGTCCCTTTAACTAATTTTCTGTGGCCAATTGGCGATGATATCCTGCATATATCTAGCAGTCACTGTGCTGCATATTGGAGGGTCAGGGTTCTGGACTACATAGAATATACTCCAGTGTCTCAGGGCAGTGAAAAAAATAGTTAAATTACAGGAAGAGCAGACAAAATAAACAATGAACACATTACTTTTTTTACTGTACATGATTAAAGGGACACTAAAGTAAAAAAAAAAAACTTTGATTGAGACAGCAACAAATTTTAAACAACTTTCCAATTGACTTCAATTATCAATTTATTCTCAGTATTTTATATGCACACTTTATGCTGCTCCAGCTCCTACTGAGCATGTGTAAGAGTTCACAGTGTATACGTATGAGGTGGATTGGCTGATGGCTGTCACATGATGGAGTCGGCAGGGAAATGGAAGCAATCTTTGAAATATCTCAGAATAAAATCTGATAATTTGAATTTCAGAGTAACTGCTATTGCATTGTTTTTTGTTTTTTTATTGTGCATTTGTGGATTATGCAATTATACTGTATTTAATATTCTTTTAAACAATTTAAATTAAGAATTTCCCTCTTAACACCTTTGTTTTGTCCTGTCTATTTCTCTTGTCACTGCTAGCCCTGTTGCAGTCTATTGTGCATCTCCATGCCCCGGCCTGCCTCTCATCTGTGCTTTTTTTCTGGCCTGTTTTGTACTGTTTAACCTTTGGAACTTCCTTCCTTCTTGTGCCTTTGCTTTTTATGCCATTTCTTCTTTCCCTAATGTATAACTCTCTGTGCTCCTCTCTCTTTTCATCTGTGCCCTTTCTATGCCCTTCAGTGCCATCTCTCCCAATGTGCATCCTTCTGTGCTCCGGTTTTGCTTTCTCTCTTTACTTCTCTTGTCCTTTCTCTTCCTCACTGTACATCTTGTTACAGTTTTTATTTTCCCTTTATTTTTTTCTTTGTCCTCCCTCAGTTTAAATATGCACCTCTGTGTGTGCCTTCCCCTTGTCACTGCACTTGTCTGTATAAATATGCACCTCTGTGTGTGCCTTCCCCTTGTCACTGCACTTGTCTGTATAAATATGCACCTCTGTGTGTGCCTTCCCCTTGTCACTGCACTTGTCTGTATAAATATGCACCTCTGTGTGTGCCTTCCCCTTGTCACTGCACTTGTCTGTATAAATATGCACCTCTGTGTGTGCCTTCCCCTTGTCACTGTACTTGTCTGTATAAATATGCACCTCTGTGTGTGCCTTCCCCTTGTCACTGCACTTGTCTGTATAAATATGCACCTCTGTGTGTGCCTTCCCCTTGTCACTGTACTTGTCTGTATAAATATGCACCTCTGTGTGTGCCTTCCCCTTGTCACTGCACTTGTCTGTATAAATATGCACCTCTGTGTGTGCCTTCCCCTTGTCACTGCACTTGTCTGTTTAAATATGCACCTCTGTGTGTGCCTTCCCCTTGTCACTGCACTTGTCTGTATAAATATGCACCTCTGTGTGTGCCTTCCCCTTGTCACTGCACTTGTCTGTATAAATATGCACCTCTGTGTGTGCCTTCCCCTTGTCACTGCACTTGTCTGTATAAATATGCACCTCTGTGTGTGCCTTCCCCTTGTCACTGCACTTGTCTGTATAAATATGCACCTCTGTGTGTGCCTTCCCCTTGTCACTGCACTTGTCTGTATAAATATGCACCTCTGTGTGTGCCTTCCCCTTGTCACTGGACTTGTCTGTATAAATATGCACCTCTGTGTGTGCCTTCCCCTTGTCACTGCACTTGTCTGTATAAATATGCACCTCTGTGTGTGCCTTCCCCTTGTCACTGGACTTGTCTGTATAAATATGCACCTCTGTGTGTGCCTTCCCCTTGTCACTGCACTTGTCTGTATAAATATGCACCTCTGTGTGTGCCTTCCCCTTGTCACTGTACTTGTCTGTGTCTGTATAAATATGCACCTCTGTGTGTGCCTTCCCCTTGTCTGTATAAATATGCACCTCTGTGTGTGCCTTCCCCTTGTCACTGCACTTGTCTGTCTGTATAAATATGCACCTCTGTGTGTGCCTTCCCCTTGTCACTGCACTTGTCTGTATAAATATGCACCTCTATGTGTGCCTCCCATTGTCACTGCACTTGTCTGTATAAATATGCACCTCTGTGTGTGCCTTCCCCTTGTCACTGCATTTGTCTGTCTGTATAAATATGCACCTCTGTGTGCCTCCCCTTGTCACTGCACTTGTCTGTATAAATATGCACCTCTGTGTGTGCCTTCCCCTTCTCACTGCACTTGTCTGTATAAATATGCACCTCTGTGTGACTTTCCCTTGTCACTGCACTTGTCTGTGTCTGTATAAATATGCACCTCTGTGTGTGCCTTCCCCTTGTCACTGTACTTGTATGTATGAATATGCACCTGTGTGTGTGCCTTCCCCTTGTCACTATACTTGTCTGTGTCTGTATAAATATGCACCTCTGTGTGTGCCTTCCCCTTGTCACTGTATTTGTCTGTGTCTGTATAAATATGCACCACTGTGTGTGCCTTCCCCTTGTCTGTGTCTGTATAAATATGCACCTCTGTGTGTGCCTTCTCCTTGTCACTGCACCTGTGTGTGCCTTCCCCTTGTCACTGCACTTGTCTGTGTCGGTATAAATATGCACCATTGTGTGTGCCTTCTCCTTGTCACTGCACCTGTCTGTATAAATATGCACCTCTGTGTGTGCCTTCCCCTTGTCACTGCACTTGTCTGTGTCTGTATAAATATGCATCTCTGTGTGTGCCTTCCCCTTGTCTGTATAAATATGCACCTCTATGTGTGCCTCCCCTTGTCACTGCACTTGTCTGTATAAATATGCACCTCTGTGTGTGCCTTCCCCTTGTCACTGCACTTGTCTGTCTGTATAAATATGCACCTCTGTGTGCCTCCCCTTGTCACTGCACTTGTCTGTATAAATATGCACCTCTGTGTGTGCCTTCCCCTTCTCACTGCACTTGTCTGTATAAATATGCACCTCTGTGTGCCTTTCCCTTGTCACTGCACTTGTCTGTGTCTGTATAAATATGCACCTCTGTGTGTGCCTTCCCCTTGTCACTGTACTTGTATGTATGAATATGCACCTGTGTGTGTGCCTTCCCCTTGTCACTATACTTGTCTGTGTCTGTATAAATATGCACCTCTGTGTGTGCCTTCCCCTTGTCACTGTATTTGTCTGTGTCTGTATAAATATGCACCACTGTGTGTGCCTTCCCCTTGTCTGTGTCTGTATAAATATGCACCTCTGTGTGTGCCTTCTCCTTGTCACTGCACCTGTGTGTGCCTTCCCCTTGTCACTGCACTTGTCTGTGTCGGTATAAATATGCACCATTGTGTGTGCCTTCTCCTTGTCACTGCACCTGTCTGTATAAATATGCACCTCTGTGTGTGCCTTCCCCTTGTCACTGCACTTGTCTGTGTCTGTATAAATATGCATCTCTGTGTGTGCCTTCCCCTTGTCTGTATAAATATGCACCTCTGTGTGTGCCTTCCCCTTGTCACTGCACTTGTCTGTATAAATGTGCACCACTGTGTGTGCCTTCCCCTTGTCACTGTACTTGTCTGTGTCTGTATAAATATGCACCTCTGTGTGTGCCTTCCCCTTGTCACTGCACTTGTCTGTGTCTGTATAAATATGCACCTCTGTGTGTGCCTTCCCCTTGTCACTGTACTTGTCTGTGTCTGTATAAATATTCACCTCTGTGTGTGCCTTCCCCTTGTCTGTATAAATATGCACCTCTGTGTGTGCGCCTTCCCCTTGTCACAGCACTTGTCTGTATAAATATGCACCTCTGTGTGTGCCTTCCCTTTGTCTGTATAAATATGCACCTCTGTGTGTGCCTTCCCTTTGTCTGTATAAATATGCACCTCTGTGTGTGCCTTCCCTTTGTCTGTATAAATATGCACCTCTGTGTGTGCCTTCCCCTTGTCACCGCACCTGTCTGTATAAATATGCACCTCTGTGCGTGCCTTCCCCTTGTCACTGCACTTGTCTGTGTATGTATAAATATGCACTTCTGTGTGTGCCTTCCCCTTGTCACTGCACTTGTCTGTGTATGTATAAATATGCACTTCTGTGTGTGCCTTCCCCTTGTCACTGCACTTGTCTGTGTCTGTATAAATATGCACCTCTGTGTGTGCCTTCCCTTTGTCACTGCACTTGTCTGTATAAATATGCACCTCTGTGTGTGCCTTCCCCTTGTCACTGCACTTGTCTGTATAAATATGCACATCTGTGTGTGCCTTCCCCTTGTCACTGCACTTGTCTTTGTATGTATAAATATGCACTTCTGTGTGTGCCTTCCCCTTGTCATTGCACTTGTCTGTGTCTGTATAAATATGCACCTCTGTGGGTGCATTCCCCTTGTCACTGCACTTGTCTGTATAAATATGCACCTCTGTGTGTACCTTCCCCTTGTCACTGCACTTGTCTGTATAAATATGCACCTCTGTGTGTGCCTTCCCTTGTCACTGCACTTGTCTGTATAAATATGCACCTCTGTGTGTGCCTTCCCTTGTCACTGCACTTGTCTGTGTCTGTATAAATATGCACCTCTGTGGGTGCATTCCCCTTGTCACTGCACTTGTCTGTATAAATATGCACCTCTGTGTGTACCTTCCCCTTGTCACTGCACTTGTCTGTATAAATATGCACCTCTGTGTGTGCCTTCCCCTTGTCACTGCACTTGTCTGTATAAATATGCACCTCTGTGTGTGCCTTCCCTTGTCACTGCACTTGTCTGTATAAATATGCACCTCTGTGTGTGCCTTTCCCTTGTCACTGCACTTGTCTGTGTCTGTATAAATATGCACCTTTGTGTGCCTCCCCTTGTCACTGCACTTGTCTGTGTCTGTATAAATATGCACCTCTGTGTGCCTCCCCTTGTGACTGCACTTGTCTGTGTCTGTATAAATATGCACCTCTGTGTGTGCCTTCCCCTTGTCACTGCACTTGTCTGTGTCTGTATAAATATGCACCTCTGTGTGCCTCCCCTTGTCACTGCACTTGTCTGTGTCTGTATAAATATGCACCTCTGTGTGTGCCTTCCCCTTGTCACTGTACTTTTCTATGTCTGTATAAATATGCACTTCTGTGTGTGCCTTCCCCTTGTCACTGTACTTGTCTGTGTCTGTATAAATATGCACCTCTGTGTGTGCCTTCCCCTTGTCACTGCACTTGTCTGTATAAATATGCACCTCTGTGTGTGCCTTCCCCTTGTCACTGCACTTGTCTGTATAAATATGCACCTCTGTGTGTGCCTTCCCCTTGTCACTGCACCTGTCTGTATAAATATGCACCTCTGTGTGTGCTTTCCCCTTGTCACTGCACTTGTCTGTGTCTGTATAAATATGCACCTCTGTGTGTGCCTTCCCCTTGTCTGTATAAATATGCACCTCTGTGTGTGCCTTCCCCTTGTCACTGTACTTATCTGTGTCTGTATAAATATGCACCTCTGTGTGTGCCTTCCCCTTGTCACTGCACTTGTCTGTGTCTGTATAAATATGCACCTCTGTGTGTACCTTCCCCTTGTGACTGCACTTGTCTGTATAACTATGCACCTCTGTGTGTGCCTTCCCCTTGTCACTGCACTTGTCTATATAAATATGCACCTCTGTGTGTGCCTTCCCCTTGTCACTGCACTTTTCAGTCCCTCTGATCTTTATCCCTTTTTGAGCTCTGTCTTCCACGCTCTTCTATATTGTGCGCCTCTCTCACTTTATTTTTCGTTCTGTACCTAATTATCCTCACTGCTCTGTGCCAACCTGGTGTTTTGAGAAGGTGTTGCTTTGTTATCCCTTCTTAATAATCCTGTACCCCTTTAAGATTACTGTGCCTTTCTCTAGGTACTTGGTGCTGGAGCACGTGTCAGGGGGAGAGCTCTTTGATTACCTTGTGAAGAAAGGACGTCTTACTCCAAAAGAAGCTCGCAAATTCTTTCGGCAGATCATCTCAGCGTTGGACTTCTGTCACAGCCATTCCATTTGGTGAGATGGTCAAGCAATACTGCATAATTCAGAGAACAGAAAAACTTCATAAAATAACTGCTCGATTTTCCATTTACATTACAAGATAGCCACATATTATATTGTTTTTTAGTGTATTGTGATACCTTTTTAATGGGCCGACGTACTAAACTAAAGGTTTTGTAATTTATGAATGTTAAGGATCTCAGAGGTCTCTTTTTCAGAATTAGGTCCAACATCTAAAGAAGAGACTTCGGGGTAGATTTAACAAGCAGCGGATGCTGCAATCTACCCCCGGAGTTTCCGGGTCGCTGGAAACTTAAGTTAAGAAGCAACGGTCATAAGACCGCTGCTCCTTAACTTGTCCGCCACCTCTGAGGTCGATCGAAATGGTTGACACCCCCTGCTAGTGGCCAATTGGCTATCAATGTGTAGGCGGCGGCATTCACCAGAAATGCTTGTGCACTGTTAAATGCTGACAGCGTAGGCTACAGGCCAAGTATCAGCATATTCTTAAACCAAGATTTTATATGTATCACCGTCTAATAAAAATGTTTACATTTTACGTGATATTTTCATGAAATATTTTAAGAATATTTTTCTAGACGGGCTCTTTTGTCTGAAGGCATCAACATCAGAGGGATAAGAAAGCAAAAAATAATCTTGCATGACTCAGGCAGAGCAGGTCATTTTAAGACACTTTAATTCAATTCTATTTTCAAATTTTCTTTGAACTAGCTGGAAATTGGTGGCTACACATATGCCTCTTGTCGCTGGCTCACTAGATGTTTTCAGCTAGCTGTCAGTGTATTGCTTCTTTTGAACTGACTTTAACTATGTGTTTAATTCATTTGCACACAGTTATATACAAATAATAGCACAATAATAAAAAGCTTTAACATATTAGAGCTTTTTCTTTTTGCACTTTATATCCCTTTAAATAACATTTGTTAACTGAAATTAAATTTAATTAAATATTCAAAGTACAGTACATTAATAAATATTTTTTGGATGACCTCAAATCCATATATGTGACACCAACACAGAAGAGATTAGCAAGTACAGCTCCCCAAGAATATCTTAAAGGTTTAAAGGGACATGAATCACAATTCTTTTATTTCATGATTCAGACAGAACATTCAGTTTTAAATGTCTTTCCATTTTACTGTTGTTATAAAATGTGCTTCATTCTTTTAGCATCCTTTGTTGAAGGATCAACAACACACTGCTGGGATCTAGCTGAACACAGGCATATATGTGCAGCCACCAATCAGCAGCTATCTCCCAGTAGTGTAATGCAGTTCCTAAACCTACCTAGGTATGCTCTTGAACACAGGATACCAAGACAACAAAACAAATTAGATAACAAAAAATAGACTGGGAAATTGTTTAACATTGCATGTACTACTATCTGATTCATGAAAGTTTAAATTCATTTTGACTTTACTGTTCCTTTGAATATAGAAATCTAAATAGAAAGTAGTCGGTTATATCTATGTACATAAAATGTTGCAGAAAAAAAAAAAAATCTGGAACCACTGCTTTACAGAGTGCCCATGTTCTTAATGTAACAGTGTAACTATTAAATGATAAAAAAAATAGAAACACAAATAGATGTAAAGCTTTTAAAGGGATTAACTGATGCTTCATATGTAATGCATTACTCATGGTTAAAGGGGTACTAAACCCAATTTCCATCTTAATGGGAGGAGAGTCCACTGCTTCATTCATTACTTGTGGGAATTAAGAACCTGGCCACCAGGAGGAGGCAAAGACACCCCAGCCAAAGGCTTAAATACCTCCCCCCACTTCCCCAGTCATTCTTTGCCTTTCGTCACAGGAGGGTGGCAGAGAAGTGTCAGAAGAATCGGAGTAGTCTCTTATGGAGGGTAGTACTCTTCGAAATGGGACTGGAGTTTTAAGTAGTCCTGCCAGGATCTCAGTGAGAGCTTGGGTGAAAGTTAGAGTCTGGAGATGCAGGGAGAGTCTTTCTGCAAACCCATCCCGACTCAGTTTAACAGCTCCATTAGCAATAAGCGTTGACGAGTTTCGCTGCCTGCTTTTCTTCTCTCCCAAGTCCATGTCAGGAGCGATGCTACTACCCTGTCACACTTGAAGGGCCTTGTTCCTGTTCCACAGCGTTTATTCTGGCAAGATAGTTTCATATATATATATATATATATATATATATATATATATATATATATATATTTTTTTTTTGATAAAGCAAGAAGACAGGGTCACAATGTGGCTCCTTTATCTTTATAGAATCTAGGGTAATACCCTCGGAAGGGGGTTATTGAACAGGGGGGGTTTTATAATGCATAATATTGTTTATTGTGTTTCTGCTGCATTTGTGTAAGACAAGGCTCTGTCAGTGTGGAACAGTCAGTTCATTAGCAAGAGATGAGGCGGGCTTTTTTTGGCGCGTCTCTCTCTCTCAAGGGCAGGGCGGTCCTGCATGACACTCCATGTGACCGGGTGTGGCCTTTGTAACTTCCTCTCTCGACCTGCGTTCGGAGGAGACGAAAGCCGTTTCTTATAGTCCGGGTCATAGGAGGTGGTGAGTGCCCCTGCCATTGGGATATAAAGGTGCCATTTATCTTTTTAATCAAGTCCGTAATAAAGGAGCAGGTTATGGAGGACTGATATATTAGAGGATACTCCCTCTTTATCTAAACCTATTAACTGTGTATATTGTGAGGAGGTTCCAGTCGAACCGCCTACGCAACTCTGTTCCACATGCTTTGACAATATTGCTATATCCAAAAATAATAAAGTATTTGGTATGACTGAGACGTCCACCTCTGTGGGTTCTCCGCCCCGCGAGGTGCATTCCCTAAAATCATCTCCGTTTACCCAAGCAGTTCCTCAGGGCACTACTAATCCTGCGGGAGGGGCCCTTTGGCCTCCAGACTTCGCTGATCAGTTACAGACGGCTGTTTTTTGCGGCCATTAATGCAGTGCCTCGCCCTACTAAGCGCAAGCGGAAGGTACGGCACTACTATCCGTCTCATGGGTCTTCGACTCCGCTGGATGTCTCAGACAGATTATCCGCTGAGGAGGACAACTCCGAGTTATCAGAGGATGTCGCGTCTGGGTCGGAATCGGCTACTTCTAGGCCTCCGTCCAGATTTTAAATTTAAGATAGAGCATTTGCGCTTTCTGCTGAAAGAGGTGCTTGCTACGTTGGAGGTTCTGGAACCGAAGCTACTGGAGGAACCTTCGATCCCTAAACTGGATAGGGTTTACGAGGACAAGGTAGTGCCCCAAGCCTTCCCGGTCCAAGTCAAGATGGCTAACATTATTAAGAATGAATGGGAGAAACTTGTTTTTTCCTTTTCCCCCTCTTCTTCTTTTAAAAAGCTTTTCCCCATTCTGGATGCGCAGCTTGAACTATGGGGAACCGTCCCTAAGGTGGATGGTGCTATCTCCACGCTCGCTAAGAGAACGACTATTCCGCTAGAGGATAGCTCCTCTTTCAAGGAACCCATGGATAAAAAGATGGAGTCAATGTTGCGGAAGATGTTCCAACTCACAGGGTTCGTTTTCCAACCGGTGGCGGCGGTCGCTGCGGTGGCTGGTGCGGCTACCTATTGGTGTGACGCTCTCCGTCTCAGCCATGGTCGTGGTGGAGACTCCCCTCAATGAGATTCTAGAACGAATCAGGGCCTTAAGGGCAGCGCATTCGTTCATCTGTGATGCTAACATGCAGATTATTCGCCTGAATGCTAAAACATCAGGTTTTACGGTTTTAGCCCGCAGGGCTCTGTGGCTAAATTCGTGGTCTGCCGACATGACTTATAAGTCTTGCTTGCTTTCCCTCCCATTCAAGGGGAAAGTTTTGTTTGGCCTGGGCCTGGATTTTATTATATCTATGGTCACGGGGGGAAAGGGTGCCTTCTTGCCTCAGGATAAGAAGGCTAAACCTAAGGGGTCTATTTTTCGTCCGGACAATTTTCAGTGCCAGCAGCCTGCCGCAAAGTCTGAGCAATCCAAGGGATCTTGGAAGCCAGCTAACTCTTGAAACAAGTCCAAGCAGAACAAGAAGCCCGCCGAGTCAAAGTCGGCATGAAGGGGCGACCCCCAACCCGTCCTCGGATCAGGTAGGGGGCAGACTATCTCCGTTTGCGGAGGCCTGGAGAAGAGATGTTATAGACCCTTGGGTTCTGGAGGTCGTGGCCCAGGGTTACAGGATAGGTTTCAAGTCATATCCACCCAGAGGCAGATTCCTCCTGTCAAACATATCTTCAAGACCAGAAAAGAGAGACGCCTTCCTGGGGTGTATGAGGGATCTCTTATCTCTTGGGGTAATCATCCGAGTCCCTCCTGCAGAAAGAGGTCTGGGGTATTATTCAAACCTTTTCGTGTTCACAAAGAAGGAGGGCACGTTTCGTCCAATTCTGGACCTAAAGGCCCTAAACACATTTCTGTCAGTTCCATCGTTCAAGATGGAGATGATCAGGTCAATTTTGCCCCTGGTTCAAGAGGGGCAATTCATGACAACTGTAGACCTGAAGGACGCTTACCTTCACGTTCCAATCCACAAGGATCACTTTAGGTTTCTAAGATTTGCTTTCCTAGACCAGCACTTCCAGTTTGTGGCCCTTCCGTTTGGTCAGGCGACCGTCCCAAGAGTCTTTACAAAGGTTTTGGGAGCTCTTCTCGCAGTAGCGAGAGCCAGAGAGATTGCAGTGGCACCTTATCTGGATGATATCCTGGTCCAGGCTCCGTCCTACAGAGGATCATTCGAGTGCTTGTATCCTTCGGTCCCACAGGTGGAAGATAAATGAAGTAAAGAGTTCATTGGTCCCCAGCAACAGGGTGGAATTCCTGGGTACGATAATATATTCTTCAGACATGAAGATATTCTTGACAGATCAGAGACATTGCAAGCTTGCATCCAACTGTCTAGCTCTTCAAACATCCTCCAGGACATCTGTGGCCAGGTGCATGGAGGTGATCGGGCTCATGGTATCCAGCATAGATGTCATTCCATTTGCCAGGTTCCATCTCAGACCTCTTCAGCTGTGCATGTTGAGACTATGGAACGGCGATCATTCAGATCTGTCCCAACAGATATCTCTGTGCAGACGGGTGAGGGAGTCCCTGTCTTGGTGGACCCGGCCGGGGTAGTTGTCACAGGGGACATCCTTTTTAAGACCATCCTGGGAGGTTGTGACCACGGATGCAAGTCTATCAGGATGGGGAGCTGTTTGGGGTGCCAGAAAGGCACAGGGCAGATGGACTCGAGAGGAGTCGAGTCTACCCATAAACATATTGGAACTTCGAGCGATATTCAACGCTTTGAGGGCTTGGCCCCTTCTGGGGTCGTCTTGATTCATCAGATTCCAATCGGACAACATTACCTTGGTGGCTTACATAAACCACCAGGGGGGGGGGGGGAGACGAGAAGCTCCCTAGCCATGAAGGAAGTATCTCGGATTCTGGAATGGGCAGAGACTCACAATTGTTCACTCTCAGCGATCCACATTCCGGGTCTGGACAACTGGGAAGCAGATTTTCTGAGCAAACAGACGTTTCATCCTGGTGAATGGTCTCTCCATCCCGAGATGTTCACAGAGATCTGTGGCAGATGGGTGACACCGGAGATAGACCTCATGGCGTCCAGACTCAATTGCAAGCTACCCAGATACGGGTCGCGATCCAGGTATCTCCAGGTGGAACTGATAGATGCCTTGGCGGTATCCTGGGTCTTCAACCTAATGTACGTATTTCCTACGTTGCCTCTTCTACCTTGTGTAGTGGCCCGCATCAAGCAAGAGCAAGATTCTGATTGCTTCGTCGTGGCCGAGGAGGATGTGGTTTGCGGATCTGGTGGGGATGTCGTCATCACCGCCATGGAGGTTACCTTGTTGCAGGGATCTGCTGGTTCAAGGTCCCTTTCTACGTGTGGAGGACCTACTTGTCCTGGTGTGAGGAACGAGGATATCCCTGGCATAAGTTCAGGGTATCCAGGATTTTGGCTTTTCTCCAGGACGGTCTGGATAAAGGCCTTGCCATCAGTTCCCTAAGGGGACAGATCTCGGCTTTATCTGTACTGTTGCATAAGCAGCTTGCGGAGCTTCCTGACATTCAGTCCTTTGTTCAGGCGCTGGTTGGGATCAGGCCTGTGGAATCCGGTTCCTCTTTGGAGCTTAAACTTGGTTCTTAAGGTTTTGCAGAGGGCTCCGTTTGAGCCTATGCATGCTCTTGACATTAAGGTTAGGACATTAAGTCCTGTTATTACTGGCTATTGCATCGGCACGCAGAGTCTGAGTTGGCGACCTTGCAATGTGAACCGCCCTACTTGGTTTTTCATGCTGATAAGGCTGTTCTTCGCACTGGATTGGGATTCCTTCCCAAGGTTGTGTTAAATTGTAACATTAATCAAGAAATAGTAGTTCCTTCGTTGTGTCCTAACCCTTCTTCTTCGAAGGGGAGGTTACTTCATAATCTGGATGTGGTTCGGACTTTGAAGTTTTATCTTCAGGCTACGAAGGAGTTCAGACAGACTTCGTCCCTATTTGTTGTGTACTCAGGGAAGCACAGGGGGCAAAGGGCCTCTGCCACTTCTCTTTCTTTTTGGTTGAGGAGCATGATCCGTCTGGCATATGACACAGTGGGACACAAGCCTCCTGAGAGGATTACGGCTCACTCGACTAGAGCTGTGGCCTCTTCTTGGGCCTTTAAGAATGAGGCTTTTATGGAGCAGATTTGTAGGGCGGCCAATTGGTCTTCCTTACATACTTTTGCAAAATTTTAAGTTTTTGCTTCAGCTGAAGCAGCTTTTGGGAGAAAGGTTCTGCAGGCTGTGGTGCCTTCAGTTTAGGATCCGCCTTCTTTTGCCCATTTTTTTCATTCAGTGTCCTTTAGAGCTTGGATATTTGTTCCCACAAGTAATGAATGAAGCAGTGGACTCTCCTCCCATTAATATGGAAAACATAAATTATGCTTAACTGATAATTTAATTTCCATCTGTGGGAGGAGAGTCCACTGCTCCCGCCCTGATATTTCTCTTACTGCTCCTTGTTCCCTTGGCAGAATGACTGGGGGATGAGGGGAGTGGAGGAGGTATTTAAAGGGACACTGAACCCACATTTTTTCTTTCGTGATTCAGATAGAGAATGACATTTTAAGCAATTTTCTAATTTACTCCTATTATCATTTTTTCTTCATTCTCTTGGTATCTTTATTTGAAATGCAAGAATGTAAGTTTAGATGCAGGCCCATTTTTGGTGAACAACCTGGGTTGTTCTTGCTGATTGGTGGATAAATTGATCCACCAATAAAAAAGTGCTGTCCAGAGTTTTGAACCCCCCCCAAAAAAAAGCTTAGATGCCCTCTTTTTCAAATAAAGATAGCAAGGGAACAAAGAAAAAATGATATTAGGAGTAAATTAGAAAGTTGCTTAAAATTGCATGCTCTGAATCACAAAAGAAAAAATTTGGGTTCAGTGTCCCTTTAAAGGGACAGTCAACACCAGAATTTTTGTTGTTTTAAAAGATAGATCATCTCTTAATTACCAATTCCCCAGTTTTGCATAACCAACATAGTTATATTATACACGTTTTACCTCTGTAATTACCTTGTATCTAAGCCTCAGCAGACTGACCCCTTATTTCAGTTCTTTTGACAGACTTGCATTTTAGCCAATCAGAGCTGTCTCCATGGTAAATTCACGAGCATGAGCTCAATGTTATCTATATGAAACACGTGAACTAAAGCCCTCTAGTGGTGAAAAACTAACAACATGCATTTAGATTAGAGGCGGCCTTCAAGTTCTAAGAAATTAGCATATGAACCTCCTAGGTTTAGCTTTCAACTAAGAATACCAAGAGAATAAAGCAATATTAGTGATAAAAGTAAATTGGAAAGTTGTTAAAAATGACATGCCCTATCTGAATCATAAAAGTTTTTTTTGGACTTGACTGTCCCTTTGGCTGGGGTGTCTTTGCCTCCTCCTGGTGGCCAGGTTCTTAATTCCCACAAGTAATGAATGAAGCAATGGACTCTCCTCCCACAGATGGAAATTAAATTATCATCAGGTAAGCATAATTTATGGGGGGTTTTCTTTAATGGATCAGATAGAGCAGCAATTTTAAGCAGCTTTCTAATTTACTCCTATTATCAATTTTTCCTTGTTCTCTTGGTATTTTTATTTAGAAAAGCAGGAATGAAAGTGTAGGAGCCGTCCCATTTTTGGTTCAGCACCCTGAATAGGGCTTCCTGATTGGTGGATACACTTAGCCACTAATCAGCAAGCGCTACCCAGGTGCTGAACTTAAAATGGACCGGCTCCTAAGCTTAACATTCCTGCTTTTCAAATAAAGATAGCAAGAGAATGAAGAAAATAGGAGTAAATTAGAATTTCCAATTTACTTTTATCACCAATATTGCTTTGTTCTCTTGGTATTCTTAGTAGAAAGCTAAACCTAAGAGGTTCATATGCTAATTTCTTAGACCTTGAAGGCCGCCTCTAATCTAAATGCATTTTGATAGTTTTTCACCACTAGAGGGCATTAGTTAATGTGTTTGATATAGATAACATTGAGCTCATGCACGTGAATTTACCATGGAGACAGCTCTGATTGGCTAAAATGCAAGTCTGTCAAAAGAACTGAAATAAGGGGGCAGTCTGCTGAGGCTTAGATACAAGGTAATTACAGAGGTAAAATGTGTATAATTATAACTATGTTGGTTATGCAAAACTGGGGAATTGGTAATTAAGAGATTATCTATCTTTCCCTTTGAAGAAAAATGTGGGTTTAGTATCCCTTTAAGGGCTAGATTACAAGTGACGTGCTAATTGTTGCGTGCAAGCAATAGTTGATATTACAAGTTGAAAGTAAATGCGAATGCAAGAGCACAAATTTGCGATTTACATTTGTCGGGGTAAACGCAACTTCAGAGCTCTGGTTATCTGTTATGCAAGGCAAAAAAGTTGCACAAAAAACACATAAAAATATATTGTATAATACAGTTACCGTCATTAACACTGTCTAATAAAAATTATTTTAAATAAATTAAATTAAAAAATTATTAGGGCTCAAAGATATGAGGCCTCAGGTATTAGAAAAAAATAGGCATGCAAAGGGCTTTAACATAGAGATACATACATGTCTAAATATACATGTGTGTGAGTATATGTGTGTGAGTGTGTGTGTATAAAATTCATTAAAATTATGGGGGGGGGGGGATAAAAAACTGAAATTAAAATCCTCCATGTCTCAAAATTAAATCAATGTAAATATTTGCATAGGAAATTAGCACATCTAGGCAAGTATCCCCGCTTGCTTTTCCCCAGAAATAACTCATATACAATGTTACCAATGCACAAGAGAATTCTGGGTAAGATATGCAAATTCTCAGTTTTTTTTCTTCAATTTCTGGTTTGCTGTAATAATCCTGTTAAATGGATAGCTGTGTTAAAACAGTATTATTTTGAAGCAAAAAAACTAAGAATTTGCATATCTATTTTGCATAACTTACCTAGAATTCTCTTGTGCATTGTTAACATTGTATATGAGTTATTTCTGGGGATACTTGCCTAGATGTGCTAATTTCCTATGCAAATATTTAAATTGATATATATATATATATATATATATATATATATATATATATATATATATCTTATGATCAGGCAGCCATCTTGGTTTACACGAAAATATCGATAGCCTAATTTCTCTGAAACCGCTTATGTTAGAACTGTGAAATTTTCTGTATAATCTTATATTGTGACCTAGATTCATAATTGCTCATTAGGAGAGAATCAGTCACATGATGCGGCAGCAATATTAGTTTTATTTTTATCGTAATTATTTATAATTCAATACTGCCTCTTTTGATTCAATTGCTCACAAAACACAAATTACTTATGCTAAACTCTTGAAATCAGGTATGCTGGTACAGCCTATTGCAATACTACATCTCATGCAACATTGAACTCATAGGTCATATGGTTAGGCAGCCATTTTGTTTTTTGCGACAAATTTCTAGAAACGCTTAAAAAAAATTCAGCTCTGGAACTGCTTATGTTACAGTTTTGAAACTTCCTGTGCTCAGTGCTGCTATGACCTAGATTTGCCATTGTTCAACAGAAGTGCGTTGGTCACATGATGTAGCAGCCATCTTGCATTTTGCGAAAAAAATTTAAACAACACACATCTTATAACTGGGGATGTAGCTGTGTTTAGAATTGAGCAATCACATTCAAAATCATGTTAAATAGGAGTCAGTACACACCTGTCATCATTTAAAATGCCTCTTATTAACCCCAAATAAAGTTCAGCTGTTCTAGTAGGTCTTTCCTGACATTTTCTTAGTCGCAACCTACAGCAAAAGCCATGGTTCGCAGAGAGCTTCCAAAGCATCAGAGGGATCTCATTGTTAAAGGTATCAGTCTG